>NC_090728.1:89675666-89713166 GCF_036898095.1 Palaemon carinicauda
CCTCTTTTTAGCTTCCCCACCCCTTGCATTAGAAGTTCTTTGACCTCTTTTTAGGTCCCACACCCCTTGCATTAGAAGTTCTTTGACCTCTTTTTAGCTCCCACACCCCTTGCATTAAAAGTTCTTTGACCTCTTTTTAGCTCCCACACCCCTTGCATTAGAAGTTCTTTGACCTCTTTTTAGCTCCCCCACCCCTTGCATTAGAAGTTCTTTGACCTCTTTTTAGGTCCCACACCCCTTGCATTAGAAGTTATTTGACCTCTTTTTAGCTCCCACACCCCTTGCACTAGAAGTTATTTGACCTCTTTTTAGCTCCCCCACCCCTTGCATTAGAAGTTCTTTGACCTCTTTTTAGCTCCCCCACCCGTTGCATTAGAAGTTCTTTGACCTATTTTTAGCTCCCACACCCCTTGCATTAGAAGTTCTTTGACTTTTTTTTAGCTCCCACACCCCTTGCATTAGAAATTCTTTGACCTCTTTTTAGCTTCCCCACCCCTTGCATTAGAAGTTCTTTGACCTCTTTTTAGCTCCCACACCCCTTGCATTAGAAGTTCTTTGACCTCTTTTTAGCTCCCACACCTCTAGCATTAGAAGTTCTTTGACCTCTTTTTAGCTCCCCCACCCCTTGCATTAGAAGTTCTTTGACCTCTTTTTAGCTCCCCACCCCTTACATTAGAAGTTCTTTGACCTCTTTTTAGCTCCCACACCCCTTGCATTAAAAATTCTTTGACCTCTTTTTAGGTCCCACACCCCTTGCATTAGAAGTTCTTTGACCTCTTTTTAGCTCCCACACCCCTTGCATTAGAAGTTCTTTGACCTCTTTTTAGCTCCCCCACCTCTTGCATTAGAAGTTCTTTGACCTCTTTTTAGCTCCCCCACCCCTTGCATTAGAAATTCTTTGACCTCTTTTTAGCTCCCCCACCTCTTGCATTAGAAGTTTTTGACATCTTTTTAGCTCCCACACCCCTTGCATTAGAAGTTCTTTGACCTCTTTTCAGCTCCCACGTCCCTTGCATTAGAAGTTCTTTGACCTCTTTTTAGCTCCCACACCCCTTGCATTAGAAGTTCTTTGACCTCTTTTTAGCTCACACACCCCTTGCATTAGAAGATCTTTGACCTCTTTTTAGCTCCCACACCCCTTTCATTAGAAGTTCTTTGACCTCTTTTTAGCTCCCACACCTCTAGCATTAGAGGTTCTTTGACCTCTTTTTAGCTCCCCCACCTCTAGCATTAGAAGTTCTTTGACCTCTTTTTAGCTCCCACACTTCTAGCATTAGAAGTTCTTTGACCTCTTTTTAGCTCCCACACCCCTTGCATTAGAAGTTCTATGACCTCTTTTTAGCTCCCACACCCCTTGCATTAGAAGTTCTTTGACCTCTTTTTAGCTCCCCCACCCCTTGCATTAGAAGTTCTTTGACCTCTTTTTAGCTCCCCCACCCCTTGCATTAGAAATTCTTTGACCTCTTTTTATCTCCCACACCCCTTGCATTAGAAGTTCTTTGACCTCTTTTTAGCTCCCACACCCCTATCATTAGAAGTTCTTTGACCTCTGTTTAGCTCCCACACCCCTTGCATTAGAAGTTCTTTGACCTCTTTTTAGCTCCCCCACCCCTTGCATTAGAAGTTCTTTGACCTCTTTTTAGCACCCCCACCCCTTGCATTAGAAATTCTTTGACCTCTTTTCAGCTCCCCCACCCCTTGCATTAGAAGTTATTTGACCTCTTTTTAGCTCCCCCACCCCTTGCATTATAAGATCTTTGACCTCTTTTTAGCTCACCCACCCCTTGCATTAGAAGTTTTTTTACCTCTTTTTAGTTCCCACACCTCTTGCATTAGAAGATCTTTGACCTCCTTTTAGCTCCCACACCCCTTTCATTAGAAGTTCTTTGACCTCTTTTTAGCTCCCACACCTCTAGCATCAGAGGTTCTTTGACCTCTTTTTAGCTCCCCCACCTCTAGCATTAGAAGTTCTTTGACCTCTTTTTAGCTCCCCCACCCCTTGCATTAGAAGTTCTTTGACCTCTTTTTAGGTCCCACACCCCTTGCATTAGAAGTTCTTTGACCTCTTTTTAGCTCCCCCACCCCTTGCATTAGAAGTTCTTTGACCTCTTTTTAGCTCCCCCACCCCTTGCATTAGAAGTTCTTTGACCTCTTTTTAGCTCCCCCACCCCTTGCATTAGAAGTACTTTGACCTCTTTTTAGCTCCCCCACCCCTTGCATTAGAAGTACTTTGACCTCTTTTTAGCTCCCCCACCCCTTGCATTAGAAGTTCTTTGACCTCTTTTTAGCACCCCCACCCCTTGCATTAGAAATTCTTTGACCTCTTTTTAGCTCCCCCACCCCTTGCATTAGAAATTATTTGATCTCTTTTTAGCTCCCCCACCCCTTGCATTATAAGATCTTTGACCTCTTTTTAGCTCCCCCACCCCTTGCATTAGAAGTTTTTTTACCTCTTTTTAGTTCCCACACCCCTTGCATTAGAAGATCTTTGACCTCCTTTTAGCTCCCACACCCCTTTCATTAGAAGTTCTTTGACCTCTTTTTAGCTCCCACACCTCTAGCATCAGAGATTCTTTGACCTCTTTTTAGCTCCCCCACCTCTAGCATTAGAGGTTCTTTGACCTCTTTTTAGCTCCCCCACCCCTTGCATTAGAAGTTCTTTGACCTCTTTTTAGCTCCCACACTTCTAGCATTAGAAGTTCTTTGACCTCTTTTTAGCTCCCACACCCCTTGCATTAGAAGTTCTTTGACCTCTTTTTAGCTCCCCCACCCCTTGCATTAGAAGTTCTTTGACCTCTTTTTAGCTCCCCCACCCCTTGCATTAGAAGTTCTTTGACCTCTTTTTAGCTCCCCCACCCCTTGCATTAGAAATTCTTTGACCTCTTTTTAGGTCCCCCACCCCTTGCATTAGAAGTTCTTTGACCTCTTTTTAGATCCCACACCCCTTGCATTAGAAGTTCTTTGAACTCTTTTTAGCTTCCCCACCCCTTGCATTAGAAGTTCTTTGACCTCTTTTTAGCTCCCACACCCCTTGCATTACAAGTTCTTTGACCTCTTTTTAGCTTCCCCACCCCTTGCATTAGAAGTTCTTTGACCTCTTTTTAGGTCCCACACCCCTTGCATTAGAAGTTCTTTGACCTTTTTTTAGGTCCCCCACCCCTTGCATTAGAAGTTCATTGACCTCTTTTTAGCTCCCACACCCCTTGCATTAGAAGTTCTTTGACCTCTTTTTAGCTCCCCCACCCCTTGCATTAGAAGTTCTTTGACCTCTTTTTAGGTCCCACACCCATTGCATTAGAAGTTATTTGACCTCTTTTTAGCTCCCCCACCCCTTGCATTAGAAGTTCTTTGACCTTTTTTAGGTCCCACACCCCTTGCACTAGAAGTTCTTTGACCTCTTTTTAGCTCCTACACCTCTTGCATTAGAAGTTCTTTGACCTCTTTTTAGCTCCCCCACCCCTTGCATTAGAAGTTCTTTGACCTCTTTTTAGCTCCCCCACCCCTTGCATTAGAAGTTCTTTGACCTCTTTTTAGCTCCCCCACCCCTTGCATTAGAAGTTCTTTGACCTTTTTTTAGCTCCCACACCCCTTGCATTAGAAGTTCTTTGACCTCTTTTTAGCTTCCCCACCCCTTGCATTAGAAGTTCTTTGACCTCTTTTTAGCTCCCACACCCCTTGCATTAGAAGTTCTTTGATCTCTTTTTATAGCTCCCACACCTCTAGCATTAGAAGTTCTTTGACCTCTTTTTAGCTCCCCCACCCCTTGCATTAGAAGTTCTTTGACCTCTTTTTAGCTCCCCACCCCTTACATTAGAAGTTCTTTGACCTCTTTTTAGCTCCCACACCCCTTGCATTAGAAATTTTTTGACCTCTTTTTAGGTCCCACACCCCTTGCATTAGAAGTTCTTTGACCTCTTTTTAGCTCCCACACCCCTTGCATTAGAAGTTCTTTGACATCTTTTTAGCTCCCCCACCCCTTGCATTAGAAGTTCTTTGACCTCTTTTTAGCTCCCCCACCCCTTACATTAGAAATTCTTTGACCTCTTTTTAGCTCCCCCACCTCTTGCATTAGAAGTTTTTGACCTCTTTTTAGCTCCCACACCCCTTGCATTAGAAGTTCTTTGACCTCTTTTTAGCTCCCACATCCCTTGCATTAGAAGTTCTTTGACCTCTTTTTAGCTCCCCCACCCCTTGCATTAGAAGTTCTTTGACCTCTTTTTAGCTCCCACACCCCTTGCATTAGAAGATCTTTGACCTCTTTTTAGCTCCCACACCCCTTTCATTAGAAGTTCTTTGACCTCTTCTTAGCTCCCACACCTCTAGCATTAGAGGTTCTTTGACCTCTTTTAGCCTCCCCACCTCTAGCATTAGAAGTTCTTTGACCTCTTTTTAGCTCCCAAACTTCTAGCATTAGAAGTTCTTTGACCTCTTTTTAGCTCCCACACCCCTTGCATTAGAAGTTCTTTGACCTCTTTTTAGCTCCCACACCCCTTGCATTAGAAGTTCTTTGACCTCTTTTTAGCTCCCACACCCCTTGCATTAGAAGTTCTTTGACCTCTTTTTAGCTCCCCCACCCCTTGCATTAGAAGTTCTTTGACCTCTTTTTAGCTCCCCCACCCCTTGCATTAGAAATTCTTTGACCTCTTTTTAGCTCCCACACCCCTTGCATTAGAAGTTCTTTGACCTCTTTTTAGCTCCCACATCCCTTTCATTAGAAGTTCTTTGACCTCTGTTTAGCTCCCACACCCCTTGCATTAGAAGTTCTTTGACCTCTTTTTAGCTCCCCCACCCATTGCATTAGAAGTTCTTTGACCTTTTTTTAGCACCCCCACCCCTTGCATTAGAAATTCTTTGACCTCTTTTTAGCTCCCCCACCCCTTGCATTAGAAATTCTTTGACCTCTTTTTAGCTCCCCCACCCCTTGCATTAGAAGTTATTTGACCTCTTTTTAGCTCCCCCACCCCTTGCATTATAAGATCTTTGACCTCTTTTTAGCTCCCCCACCCCTTGCATTAGAAGTTTTTTTACCTCTTTTTAGTTCCCACACATCTTGCATTAGAAGATCTTTGACCTCCTTTTAGCTCCCACACCCCTTTCATTAGAAGTTCTTTGACCTCTTTTTAGCTCCCACACCTCTAGCATCAGAGGTTCTTTGACCTCTTTTTAGCTCCCCCACCTCTAGCATTAGAAGTTCTTTGACCTCTTTTTAGCTCCCCCACCCCTTGCATTAGAAGTTCTTTGACCTCTTTTTAGGTCCCATTCCCCTTGCATTAGAAGTTCTTTGACCTCTTTTTAGCTCCCCCACCCCTTGCATTAGAAGTTCTTTGACCTCTTTTTAGCTCCCCCACCCCTTGCATTAGAAGTTCTTTGACCTCTTTTTAGCTCCCCCACCCCTTGCATTAGAAGTTCTTTGACCTCTTTTTAGCTCCCCCACCCCTTGCATTAGAAGTTCTTTGACCTCTTTTCAGCTCCCACACCCCTTGCATTAGAAGTTCTTTGACCTCTTTTTAGTACCCCCACCCCTTGCATTAGAAATTCTTTGACCTCTTTTTAGCTTCCCCACCCCTTGCATTAGAAGTTATTTGACCTCTTTTTAGCTCCCCCACCCCTTGCATTATAATATCTTTGACCTCTTTTTAGCTCCCCCACCCCTTGCATTAGAAGTTTTTTTACCTCTTTTTAGTTCCCACACCCCTTGCATTAGAAGATCTTTGACCTCCTTTTAGCTCCCACACCCCTTTCATTAGAAGTTCTTTGACCTCTTTTTAGCTCCCACACCTCTAGCATCAGAGGTTTTTTTACCTCTTTTTAGCTCCCCCACCTCTAGCATTAGAAGTTCTTTGACCTCTTTTTAGCTCCCCCACCCCTTGCATTAGAAGTTCTTTGACCTCTTTTTAGCTCCCACACCCCTTGCATTAGAAGTTCTTTGACCTCTTTTTAGCTCCCCCACCCCTTGCATTAGAAGTTCTTTGACCTCTTTTTAGCTCCCCCACCCCTTGCATTAGAAGTTCTTTGACCTCTTTTTAGCTCCCCCACCCCTTGCATTAGAAGTTCTTTGACCTCTTTTTACCTCCCCACCCCTTGCATTAGAAATTCTTTGACCTCTTTTTAGGTCCCCCACCCCTTGCATTAGAAGTTCTTTGACCTCTTTTTAGGTCCCACACCCCTTGCATTAGAAGTTCTTTAACCTCTTTTTAGCTCCCCCACCCCTTGCATTAGAAGTTCTTTGACCTCTTTTTAGCTCCCACACCCCTTGCATTAGAAGTTCTTTGACCTTTTTTTAGATCCCACACCCCTTGCATTAGAAGTTCTTTGACCTCTTTTTAGCTTCCCCACCCCTTGCATTAGAAGTTCTTTGACCTCTTTTTATCTCCCACACCCCTTGCATTAGAAGTTCTTTGACCTCTTTTTAGCTTCCCCACCCCTTGCATTAGAAGTTCTTTGACCTCTTTTTAGCTCCCACACCCCTTGCATTAGAAGTTCTTTGACCTCTTTTTAGCTCCCGCACCCCTTGCATTAGAAGTTCTTTGACCTCTTTTTAGGTCCCACACCCCTTGTATTAGAAGTTATTTGACCTATTTTTAGCTCCCCCACCCCTTGCATTAGAAGTTCTTTGACCTTTTTTAGGTCCCACACCCCTTGCACTAGAAGTTCTTTGACCTCTTTTTAGCTCCTACACCTCTTGCATTAGAAGTTCTTTGACCTCTTTTTAGCTCCCCCACCCCTTGCATTAGAAGTTCTTTGACCTCTTTTTAGCTCCCCCACCCCTTGCATTAGAAGTTCTTTGACCTCTTTCTAGCTCCCCCACCCCTTACATTAGAAGTTCTTTGACCTTTTTTTAGCTCCCACATCCCTTGCATTAGAAGTTCTTTGACCTCTTTTGAGCTTCTCCACCCCTTGCATTAGAAGTTCTTTGACCTCTTTTTAGCTCCCACACCCCTTGCATTAGAAGTTCTTTGATCTCTCTTTATAGCTCCCACACCTCTAGCATTAGAAGTTCTTTGACCTCTTTTTAGCTCCCCCACCCCTTGCATTAGAAGTTCTTTGACCTCTTTTTAGCTCCCCACCCCTTACATAAGAAGTTCTTTGACCTCTTTTTAGCTCCCACACCCCTTGCATTAGAAATTTTTTGACCTCTTTTTAGGTCCCACACCCCTTGCATTAGAAGTTCTTTGACCTCTTTTTAGCTCCCACACCCCTTGCATTAGAAGTTCTTTGACCTCTTTTTAGCTCCCCCACCCCTTGCATTAGAAGTTCTTTGACCTCTTTTTAGCTCCCCCACCCCTTGCATTAGAAATTCTTTGACCTCTTTTTAGCTCCCCCACCTCTTGCATTAGAAGTTTTTGACCTCTTTTTAGCTCCCACACCCCTTGCATTAGAAGTTCTTTGATCTCTTTTTAGCTCCCACATCCCTTGCATTAGAAGTTCTTTGACCTCTTTTTAGCTCCCCCACCCCTTTCATTAGAAGTTCTTTGACCTCTTTTTAGCTCCCACACCCCTTGCATTAGAAGATCTTTGACCTCTTTTTAGCTCCCACACCCCTTTCATTAGAAGTTCTTTGACCTCTTTTTAGCTCCCACACCTCTAGCATTAGAGGTTCTTTGACCTCTTTTTAGCTCCCCCACCTCTAGCATTAGAAGTTCTTTGACCTCTTTTTAGCTCCCACACCCCTATCATTAGAAGTTCTTTGACCTCTTTTTAGCGCCCACACCCCTTGCATTAGAAGTTCTTTGACCTCTTTTTAGCTCCCACACCCCTTGCATTAGAAGTTCTTTGACCTCTTTTTAGGTCCCACACCCCTTGCATTAGAAGTTCTTTGACCTCTTTTTAGCTCCCCCACCCCTTGCATTAGAAGTTCTTTGACCTCTTTTTAGCTCCCCCCACCCCTTGCATTAGAAATTCTTTGACCTCTTTTTAGCTCCCACACCCCTTGCATTAGAAGTTCTTTGACCTCTTTTTAGCTCCCACACCCCTTTCATTAGAAGTTCTTTGACCTCTGTTTAGCTCCCACACCCCTTGCATTAGAAGTTCTTTGACCTCTTTTTAGCTCCCCCACCCCTTGCATTAGAAGTTCTTTGACCTCTTTTTAGCACCCCCACCCCTTGCATTAGAAATTCTTTGACCTCTTTTTAGCTCTCCCACCCCTTGCATTAGAAGTTATTTGACCTCTTTTTAGCTCCCCCACCCCTTGCATTATAAGATCTTTGACCTCTTTTTAGCTCCCCCACCCCTTGCATTAGAAGTTTTTTTACCTCTTTTTAGTTCCCACACCCCTTTCATTAGAAGTTCTTTGACCTCTTTTTGGCTCCCCCACCTCTAGCATTAGAAGTTCTTTGACCTCTTTTTAGCTCCCCCACCCTTTGCATTAGAAGTTCTTTGACCTCTTTTTAGGTCCCACACCCCTGGCATTAGAAGTTCTTTGACCTTTTTTTAGCTCCCCCACCCCTTGCATTAGAAGTTCTTTGACCTCTTTTTAGCTCCCCCACCCCTTGCATTAGAAGTTCTTTGACCTCTTTTTAGCTCCCACACCCCTTGCATTAAAAGTTCTTTGACCTCTTTTTAGCTCTCCCACCCCTTGCATTAGAAATTCTTTGACCTCTTTTTAGGTCCCACACCCCTTGCATTAGAAGTTCTTTGACCTCTTTTTAGCTCCCACACCCCTTTCATTAGAAGTTCTTTGACCTCTTTTTAGCTCCCACACCCCTTGCATTAGAAGTTATTTGACCTCTTTTTAGCTCCCCCACCTCTTGCATTAGAAGTTCTTTGGCCTCTTTTTAGCTCTCACACCCCTTGCATTAGAAGATTTTTTACCTCTTTTTAGCTCCCACACCCCTTGCATTAGAAGTTCTTTGACCTCTTTTTAACTCCCACACCTCTAGCATTAGAGGTTCTTTGACCTCGTTTTAGCTCCCCCACCTCTAGCATTAGAAGTTCTTTGACCTCTTTTCAGCTCCCTTACCTCAAGCATTAGAAGTTCTTTGACCTCTCTTTATAGCTCCCCCACCTCTAACATTAGAAGTTCTTTGACCTCTTTTTAGCTCCCACACCTCTAGCATTAGAAGTTCTTTGACCTCTTTTCAGCTCCCTTACCTCAAGCATTAGAAGTTCTTTGACCTCTCTTTATAGCTCCCACACCTCTAACATTAGAAGTTCTTTGACCTCTCTCTTTAGCTCCCATACTTCTAGCATTAGACGTTCTTTCACATATATTTCAAGGTTCCATACTTTTAGCATTAGCGGGTCTTCGATCTATATTTTGAGGTGCCTTTCTTCTAGCATTAGAGGCTCTCTATTTTTAGGTATCTTACCTCTGGCATTAGAGGCTCTCTATTTTTAGGTGTCTTACCTCTGGCATTAGAGGCTCCTCTTCGCTGTTCTCTCCTGTCTTCTAGTTTTCAAGATCTTCTTTCATTAGATAATCTGTTTCTTTCGGGATTTCATTGTCTCTTTTCCTTAGTTCGTCAGTGTCCTTCTAGATTTCAAAAGAGATTTCAGTGCCGCGAGTTCTCACTTCGTCAGATTCCTCAGGGAAATCGAAGGCATTTCTTCTTTACCTATCTGGGCAATGAGTAAAGAGATGAATACTATCGATTTCTCCGCATACACTATCATGCCAAAGTAAATGACGAGCAACATGATATATTTACCAATGTCGTCTGGATATGTCCTTACTTCAATGGCGAATTTTGGGACAAACCTGTTGAAGAACTACACGTCACTCACCGTTCAGTTGAACCATTTTGCCTCCATCCTCATTCCCCGCAATCCGGTTTTGCACCGATACAAAGCCTCGTACTTTTTCCAAGAGTCTCCTTTAATAAGACATCGTCGCAAAAGCCCAAGCAAAGGATCCTTCAAGGCGCATACATTATGATCTTCAAAGCTCAGCTGCCAACGGAAGATCCCGTGTCTTTCTATAGGTTGGGCGATATAAAAACGAACGATCGGCAACTTCGGCAGTAACCAAAACCATCTGTAGTTGATGGTGTTCCGAAGACGTAACACATAATTCTTACCGGCAGCTTCCTATTCCGCCAGAATGCGATCTCTGTGAATTAAGTGAAATCCTTCTCCCAGTCATAAACTCATTTCCTCTTACTCCTATTGACGCGCAATTCCTTGGTTAGATTTCGCCAGCTACATACAGATCATGTGAGGTGTTGCAGGCTACGTTTGAAAAAATGAAGATCAGGTCTCCAGAAGTCATTTGAAGCTCGGGGAGGAGTTGTTCAGAACTGCTCCTGGAAATTTCAGTTCTGGAGTCATTCAGAAATCCATGTTAAGTATACGACTATGTCCTTTGAAGACTTTTGGAAATTCGGGAAAGTTTTCTTCAGAAACCGTTCTGAGATTCCGTTCTGGAGGCATTCAGAATTCCATGCTAAATCTATGGCTATTTTTTTTCTGAAGCCATTTGGAAATCCGGGAAAGTTTTCTTCCGATACCGTTCTGAGATTCCGTTCTGGAGGCATTAAGAATTCCATGCTAAGTCTATGGCTATTTCTTCTGAAGCCATTTGGAAATCCGAGAAGATCTTCTTCCGAATTCTTTTAGGACTCGCGAAAAATTTCATTCTTGTTTTATAACAACAACAACAATAATAATAATAATAATAATAATAATAATAATAATAATAATAATAATAATAATAATAATAATAATAATAATGATAATAATAATAATAATAATAATAAACTACGTGATTTGATTTATGGATTTGAGTTGAAAAGTTTTGAAGACGCTAAACGCTCAATTTTGCAGTTTGAAGGAAACTTTAAGATACCCAGACGAAGGGCGAAGGGTAATTGAGGTTTAAAGCAAAGCGAATTGAAATACTTGATTTCAGCAAAATTTTTTCAGGTGTAGGATTTAGAACAATCTATTTCTGGTACGAATCGATATATATATATATATATATATATATATATATATATATATATACTATATTTATATATTATATGAATACAGTATATTTGCATGTACTGTATACACACACACACACACACACACACACACACACATATATATATATATATATATATATATATATATATATATATATATATATATATATATACATACATACTGTTTGTACATACATACATCCCTAAATACAGCAGCCTTCGTATTCTCCCAACTGTTTGAACATGCAAAAGCAAATGTAAAATGCATATCACCAAGTTATGGCTTAACCTTGATATTTCATCGAGATTTCATGTGTGGACAAGATATCTGTCCACAACCCACTGTACATTTTGTTCTTCAAAACGGAATAACATCTTGAAATCACGATCAAGTGTGGGTAAACGGGGCATGTATTGTTTAACATGCCTCACATCCACAAAATCTGCCATCGTTCTGAGAATCGGACAGAACAACCTTTCTCTTCGAACTGCAGTCTGATACTGACCAGACTCAGCTTTTTCGAAGCATATGCTCTTTATATGAAGTAAAGGATCTTCTTTGTGTCTAACCATTTACTTTTATGTGATTATAAGGATATGCTTTTACTCTAAAAGTAGAAGCTTTTGCTTGAAATGTTAATGAATACAAGTAGAAGGATTTCCTTCATACTTTGCAAGTATAAGCATATCCTTTTCTTTATGAATACCACCCCAATTGTCTGAAAAAGGTCATACATGGTGATTTGTGATTCTCTGTTGTTTTTTCCATTAGCTGATTAAATACGTGGTTATGGTCAGTCGTTGAATACCCACTTCTAAAGCTTGCCTGCTCTCTTAGATGATTAAAGCCTAGCTGTTTGCGTCTTTCCATTCGGCCTAATATGACCTTTGTAAATATTTTACATTTTACTGAGAGTAAACTCATTGGGCAGTAATTTTTCAGGTCTTTTGTGACCCCCTCTCTGTGAATTAGCGTAATGATAGAGTTTTTCTAAGATGCAGGTATAGAGCATTCGTAAATTTGAAAAGTTCGAGTTTTATTCCTGTGAAGTCTCTCTCTCTCTCTCTCTCTCTCTCTCTCTCATACATATATATATATATATATATATATATATATATATATATATATATATATATACATATATATATATATATATATATATATATATATATATATATATATATATATGTCCAATATTCTATACAATCGATAAAGACAAATTATTTTCGATTTAATACTGCAGTAAATTTCAGCCGCCCCCTCTCTCTCTCTCTCTCCCCTGGTATATGTACATCAACGTCAGATGTAAATATCAGTATCATTTGGTTTTTAATGTTTATTCATGATCTTTTAGTGTGCACATTCCTGTTGTTTACTTTGCCGAATTTATTTTGATATGACAATTTTAAGGAGATTAAATATGTTGGAACACTTGTTAAGTCACAATAAATTTTTCGAAGGAATAAGATCAATTCTCAGAAAACTCTGATATGGCTGTTTTATATGTCAACTTTTTCTGTTTAGTATTTGAGGCAAAACTCCTATTTATTGAAAGTGGAAATTTGAATGGGATTACAGTCTAATTTGGTTGGTATCCAATATCATTTGCACTATTGAAATGTGACATGATTAACAAATGTACGTGGCATGAAAACTCCATAATTCTATAATGGTTTAATAAGTTTACTGGTTCTAAAAGTAATATATGTTGCAAACAAAGCTAAGATTTTAAATGGCAAGGTAAATTATTTCTATAAAGAAATAGTGCACTCAGTAGAATGAAAAAAAAAAGAATCTTAAAAAAAAAGGAAAAAAGAAACAGCCTTTTCTTTGTAGAAATGTCTAATATGAGGAAATTAAAAAGTTTTCATGATTTAAAGCTTGGAATATACGAAAACCTTGAAACTTTAAGAAAACTAGAACAATAATCAACATCTACTGTTGAATAGTTGCTTCGAGAATAATGTAGTAAAAGAGATGTGGGAGATTGACATCATCCTTCTCTCTCTCTCTCTCTCTCTCTCTCTCTCTCTCTCTCTCTCTCTCTCTCTCTCTCTCTCTCTCTCTCTCTCTCTCTTTTCTCACACACACACACACACACACACTCCCAAGTGGTAAAAATTCATTATATGTGGGCTGGAAATAATGAGATTGTTTCTGATATAAAGCAAGTTGGAGGAAGTGGAGAGACTAACTACAATTCGATGAGTCAAGAATTGCTGTTGGTTAATAGTTGAACGGAAGGATCTAGGTGCTCAAATAATTATAGATATAACTCCAGAGGTAGTCAGTTGATGAGGTTTCCCGGGAATGTATAGTCATATATTAAAAGTAATTGTAGAGATTACTGTTGAAATGTTTTATATGTATCAGGATGCTGTTATTGCATAAGGCGTATTCACCTGATAAATGCAATTATAAGGAGAAAAAGGTTTCAGATATATGAATATCACTCTTAGATAGCTTAAAATTGGGTCAGCTTCCCGGGGGGGGGGGCGCTTACGGTGCCTCCCGGACCCCTAGCTGCTTTGGTTAGGTTTTCCCTTGGAGGAAAAATAACAGTATTAATCCTCCTAGGGTTTTCCGACCGCCCCCCCCCCTTTTTTTTTTTTTTTTTTGAACATGCTGGATCCGCGCTTGGACAGAATCATCTCGAACACGTGGTTGAGCATGGTTTTGATAAAAGTTACCATGGAAGCTGGAAATGATTATAGACACAGGGAACAAAGAAATTACACCACACGTTCATCGGTACTGCAAGATGAAGAAGCTGCTGATTCTCATCTTAATTTGTTGGACAGAAACTTACGGTCTATTAAATTTCTTATTCCTGATCTAGATATTAATCTTTGACACCGTCGTTCAATTAGTTCATTATGTATGATGCATAAGATTTTTCATAACTCTGACCATCCTTTACATTCAGATCTCCCTGGACAATTCTATCCTGTTCGTAATACTAGACAGGCAGTTAATTCTAATAGCCAGGCCTTCTCCATCATGAGGCTCAATATTACACAGTATTCTAGAAGTTTTATTCCAGCTGTTACCAAGTTGTGGAGTGATCTTTCTAATCGGGTAGTTGAATCAGTAGAACTTCAAAAGTTCAAAGTTGGAGCAAATGTTTTTATGTTGATCAGGCGGACATGAGTCTTTTTATAGTTTATATATGACATATCTGTTTTTGACGTTGTTAATAGTTTATATAGGACATATCTGTTTTGACGTTGTTACTGTTTTTAGAATGATTTATTGTTAATTTATTCTCATCATTTATTTATTTCCTTATTTCCTTTCCTCACTGGGCTATTTTTCCCTATTGGAGCCCTTGGGCTTATAACATCTTGCTTTTCCAACTAGGGTTGTAGCTTGGCTAATAATAATAATAATAATAATAATAATAATAATAATAATAATAATAATGATAATAAAAGTATTATTAACAAGACTTTCGCAAACAAGGATGATATATATTTCAGCTAATTGAAAGAACTTGTTAGTATTTTATCGGATTAGGAGTGTTTTATCTGTTTCTCAGATTTTAATGTTTTTAAGAAGTACTGTACATGTGCGGTTAACATTTTATTTTTCATGTAAAGAAGTTTTTTTTTAAATATATAAGTTTTCTGATTAATTTCTTATCAATTAGATATTCTATGAGTCATTTATTTTATCTTTCACATTTTTGGGCCATCTCTGAGAGTAGAGTTTGATAGTGCTTATATTATCAAGGAACACGCTTAAAAAAATATTCAAATAAACGTTCAAATTTAAATTTGTATCCTAAAGATTTATATTGTAATTTGTTTAAAATTTATCATTTTAAAGTAAATTTTATGTAGCTATTCAGGACTGGACGGTTCCAGTTTGTTTCTCCAAATCCATTAACCTAGAAGACGTTACTTCCCTACAATGGAACTTAGCCACACCCTTCTGTCCAGCACAGGAATGGTAGGAGCTCAGCTACGTCTACCAGTATTCCGCCAAAGTGTCACTCTGGGGTTATACTTTCTTGAGGCCTTGTGGCGCCTAGGTTACATATGTGTCAGGTTTTCTTCATTTTGCAATTTGTTCCATTCATTATGCACCCCTTTCATTATCTATTTATGTTCCTTTTTCATGTTTTCCTTTTTATCTTTTATATTATTTTCTTCTTGGGATCAGGTTATGCTTGGTCTTATTGTACAATATAGCAATTATATTTCTCAGGGAATTGCCTGAAGATTTGTTCCATTCATTATGCGTCCCTTTCACTATTTATATATTATTTTTTTCAGTTTTAATTTCTTTATTTGTCTTGTTCTTTTCAATCAGTTTTTCTCTTGGGTTCAGGTCATGCTTGGTCTTACTGTACAGTACATCAATTGTGTTTTTTTTGGCGGATTACCTTAAGTGCTCTTTAACATTTTGTTCCCTTCCCTTTGAGGTGGATAATACAGTCTGTGATGCATAGCCTTATCTTTGATAGATGAGTGGCATCAGTGTTATTCCTTCCATTTCAATCTCAATTTTAGTATGTTGCTTTATTTTATTTAGTTATCAATTTATTTATTGTTGCTACTACCGTTCCTGTGCGTACGCCCCTGGCTTCGTTTTAGGGGAGTATGCGACAGGAGCAAAGAGGCCTCGGAGCTATATTGGCGGGCTTTACGGGTTTTGGTTGTATGTGGGGTCCCTCCAGTGTTTGCTGCACCCCATTGAAATTTACAGGCTCTTCTCCCATTACCTTGAGGACTGGCGACGATTTTAATCTAAGGAGAGCATCTCTTCAGGTTGAGTTTTCTGAGCGCTTATTGCCCCGTGGAGACACTCAAGCTAGAAAGCACGACCTACTTGATCTCTAAAACAGAGGCCACTATTCACACGAACTGCCTGCCATAGCCTCTTCCCAAACGGTCTTTAAGCTTGACCTGTGGTCAGCTGCTGTGATGAACTTTTTAAGTCTTGCTTGAGTGTACACTCTGGCACACTATTCTACTACTACTACTATTATTATTATTATTATTATTATTATTATTATTATTATTATTATTATTATTATTATTATTATTATTATTAAAAGCTAAGCTACAACCCTAGTTGGAAAAGCAAGATGCTATAAGCCCAAAGGCTCTAACAGGGAAAAATAGCCCAGTGAGGAAAGGAAATAAGGAAATAGATAAGCTACATGAGAAGTAATAAATAATCAAAATAAAATATTTTAAGAACAGTAACATTTAATTAGGTCTTTTATAATATATAAACTAAAAACTTCAAAATAAACAATAGGAAGAGAAATAAGATAGAACAGCGTGCCCAAGTGTATCCTCAAGCAAGAGAAATCTATTCCAAGACAGTGGAAGGGCATGGTACAGAGGCTATGGCACAACCCAAGACTAGGGAACAATGGTTTGATTTTGGAATGTCCTTCTCCTAGAAGAGCTGCTTACCATAGCTAAAGTCTCTTCTACCCTTACCAAGAGGAAAGTAGCCACTGAACAATGACATTGCAGTAGTTAATCCATTGTGCAAAGAAAAATTTTTGGTATTCCAAGTGTTGTCAGGTGCGTGAGAACAGAGGAGAATGTGGAAAGAATAGGCTAAACAATTCGATCTATGTTTAGGCAAAGACAAATTGAGCCGTAATCAGAGAGAGGGGCCAAAGTAGTACTGTCTGACCAGTTAATGGGCCCAATAACTCTCCAGCGGTAGTATCTCTTCCTCTTTTTGTTCGAAGTTTTTATAGTTTATATATGAAGGATTTGTCTGATTTAACTGTTCTTAAAATATTTTATTTTGATTGTTCATTACTTCTCTTATAGTTTATTTACTTCGTTATTTCCTTTCCTCACTCGGCCCTTGGGCTTATTGCATTTTACTTTTCTAACTAAGGTTGTAGATTAGCAATTATTAATAATAATAATAATAATAATAATAATAATAATAATAATAATAATAATAATAATGTTAGATAATCAGTTAAGTCAATTTTCAAGCAGTCAGATACTGATAGCGTGTAATGGTAACATTATATACTTTTAGTGCCCGTAGAGTCTAGGTAATAAAGAAAACCTTTCTAATAAACAGTATTTCCTGATTCTTGAGTTTCATATTTTTCAAGCTATCTCGTTAATACTGTCCAATGTTTTTTTTCCTCCATAACTAATTCATTTCAGCAAGCATCATTGTATTCAAAATAAACCAACCCGTTCAAACATTTTCCTTAGTTTTGATTTTTTTTTCACAATTCCTAATCAACATCGTAATTCCAATCAGCAATTATATATTCCCCTTTCTGAACTTATATATCAAAAACTTAGAGCTTTACTAATGCCTTAGAAAATAAGCTACAAGCAACTCGAAGAGCAATGAAAAAATTATGATGAGAATAACAATCAGAAACAAAAAGAACAATATGGACACGAAAGTAAAGTATAGGATGCTCTAACAGCATGCAAGAAAAAGAAAGGGACATGGACATAAAATGAGAATGACAGATGATAGATGGACAAGAAGAATAACAGAATGGGTCCCTAGAAATTGCAAACGAAGCAGGGAAAGAAAGGGAAGACGATGGAATGGTGAGCTAAGAAAAAATGAGGGTATAGACTGGCGTAGAAACACCAAAAACAGACGTGAATGGAATTCCGGACATGTCTGAGGCCTTTGTCCTGCAGTGGACTAGCAATTAAATGACTATATATATATATATATATATATATATATATATATATATATATATATATATATATATATATATATATATATATATATGTGTGTGTGTGTGTGTGTGTGTGTGTGTGTGTGTGTGTGTGTGTGTTGTACAGCAATGGCATTTGTTGACTATGAAAAAGCCTTTGATAGTGTGCACCGGCCAATTTCGTGGAGATTTCTGCGTTATTATGGAATTCCTCTTAAATATGTGAATTTGATTAAGTCTGTTCGTGAGCATAGCAAGCGCAAAGATAATGTTAATGGAGTCTTATCAAGTGAATATCCAATGAACAGCGGAATACTCCAAGGGAATGTGTTGTCCCTTATTTTTTTTATCCTCATGGAATTTGTAATGCTAGACCAGTCAGTAATGACGGAGAAGGACTGGACTAGATTAGAGATAGGAAATTAGCAGACATAGATTATGCTGATGATGCTGTTCTTATTAGCAGAACACTACAGGATTTGCAATGCTTGCTTACCGGAATGGATGAAATATCACAAGAAGTTGGGCTCAAGATAAATAGAAAAAAAAAACAGAGATTATGAGAACGGAGTATGCAATGGAAGATGAAATACCTTTGGAAGGAGAAAGGATTAATGAGGTAGAATTATTTAAGTATTTAGGAACTATGATCTCTATACAGGGTCTTTAGAATTAGAGTTTAGTGAAAGATTAGAAAAGAGCAAATCAGACAATGGCTAGGTTAAGTAGAATTTGGAATTCAAATCGCCTGAAATTATATATAAAAATCAGACTACATATCAGTTTAGTGAGATCAATGTTACTATAAAATATATATGGACATGAGTCATGGTATGACAATGAAAAAAGTCTCCAAAAGATTTAGTAGATTTGAGAATATTGGGAGTTAAATGACAGGACAGGATTAGAAATGAAACTGTTCGAGATTAGGCTACTCGAGTGCGATATGTGGATGAGATCATGATGAGGGGTAGATGGAAATGGTTTTTGCATGCTCTTCGCGCTCCCCAAGAAAGACTAGTTCACCAAACGATCAGCTGGGCTCTACAAGGCAATAGAAGAGTTGGGAGACCTAGGCCTATATGGCTGAGGACTGTGAAGTGCGAAATAGTAGATGATAAACTGAGAAGTATTGAATTAAAAGCTCAAGATAGAGACGGCTGGCAAAATCCAACCGAGATACTTTACGTCAATGGGCACACACACACACACATATATATATATATATATATATATATATATATATATATATATATATATATATATATATATATATATATATATATGTGTGTGTGTGTGTGTGTGTGTGTGTGTGTGTGTGAATAAATACACACTATTTTATTTTAACGGATGCTTTCGTGGTCCTATCACACCAGGGAACAGTACATACGAGGCCTACAGTTTATTGTATAAACTTTTTTTTTTCTTGGGGGGGGGGGGGGGGAATCACAGCGTATTGCATGTTATTGCCAAAACCACATTTTCGAAACTATCATAAGCAGAAAAATAACCGAAATGCCATCCCTAGTGATTTTGTCTACTTTCAATTATTTTTTGTTTCAAGAAAAAAAAAACTTTATTTCCAGAAATTCTAGGTGAATGGGTATTCATGATATTAATTTGCTTATAATGGCAATATCATTGCAATTATGATAAAATTGATATCTGGCAATAATTCTATGGTACGGGTTATTATGAAGGGATAGATTTAAATATTACCATGCTTTTAATGTAATTCAGGAAATTTCTTGGAGTACTCTTGCCCCAAAGGCAACAGTATAGAATTTATGTTTTCGATCAAGGTAAGTACATAACTCGAGCATGCCATTCGGCTAAAAAGATGACATCATAAAATAAAAGGAAACAAACCTAAATAGGGAGAACGACATTCCATTTGATGTTAGATAATAAAAACTTTAAGGTACTTATAATGATATGAAATTTAAAAAGATCATATGGTGGCAATATCACATACGTAAATCCGTAAAATAATTTCTTTTCTTTTATTTGGATGGAGTAATTCACATAGTAACACATGTGCAGATGAATGTTACATTTCGGATTAGTTTATTCAGCACAATAGGATATAGATGAAATAAAATATTTCATATGTCCTCATATGACATTCATAACAAACGTAACATTTTGGCAAATCATATTTCCTTCTCATAGGGAACCTACACAGTACGTTGTTGATTTGCTTCTCGAAATTATCTCTAAATGGGGAGTAGTAATAGTAACAAATGAAGTGTGGGCGGGAAATATAAACACTAAAAAGTATATTAAAGATATGACCGAGAAAGGTATGGCAAAGATTGACATTTAACACGGCACTGTTAGTAATATTGCCGGCAATATTTAAGTTTTATTTTTTAAGATATGATGTATTCGCACATAAGAGAAGTTACCGGTAAATTACCAAATGTCAATTTACTGTATGAACAGGAAATAAATATTATTCTGTACAGCTCTGGTCTTTTAAAACAATAATGTTGGTTTCCATTTTGAGTCCATTTAAAGAATTCGAATCTATTAAGCTTATTAGTAATGCCTCAATAGAGAAATTTACTGCACCAAACTTCAAGCATTAATTCTTTTATAAATGTTTTTAATATATTTTCTTCACTCGTAACAGATTGATTGATGAAAATTACATTTGTTTACGGAGATAAAAAGGATTCTACTCAAAAGGATCTGGCAATCTTCACTTGTTTAAATTGTGCGCCACCTATCGGCAACTTTTGGCAATGCAGGTGTTGGTCAATCAAAACGGTTCCAGTTTATTTAGTGTTATGGGCCAGGGCAATCGTAGTGTCGAACAAATGCTCACAAAAGTGTAAATTTAATTATGGATTTAAAGTGTAAAGAAGTGAAAATGCCATAGAAAACACTATAGCAGGTAAGGTTAGACACTGTATATACATTTAGCTCATTTACATCGTGGGTTTTAGAAAATTATTGATCTTGATGAGTCAACGAGGGATGGGCAAAGGCGATCTCATATTATTTTTGAAAGTGAATACTTTGGTAGCACATAAGAAGACGTACCTACCAGTTCAAAGTATATGGTAACATGCCGGTTACCGTGAAAGGATATTTATGGGTATTTTAGGGAGTGTTTATGGGCGTTGTTTGGTTACACAGTGAAAGTTCCCTTTGGAGATTCGTCTAGTAGACTATTCAGTATTAGACTTCCTTGTCAGCTCAAATTTTTAATGCAGTGCATCGTTATTTGTTTTATAATTGTTATGGGAATGCTGTGTTTATCTTTTAAAAATTATTTATCTGTTTAAATCGTGATATAGCTTTGCTCAAGTTTAAGCGACAGTTGGCGGTTTAGGCGTAGGCTACCAAAGATTGAGGCAGTTTCCCGAAGCGAAATCCTTTCGTCGGCACCTGCTGACACATCTGACACTAACGCTTTTAGTAAGTGCCCTAAGCATGTGGTGTTGAAACTATTCGTTTAACTAGGGTGAAAATAGCTCGAAATAGTAGCAATTGCTCAATGGCTTTGTGATGTTATGGTTTGGGCCAGCTTTAGTGCTGCTTGGATTTGGTCTAGTAGCTTCAGGTAAGCAGAGGGTAGCCCTTTTAGACCTATGTTAGGATGACTTAATATGCTAAGTTAGCTACTTTAGTATTGGTAATTCAATAGATTCAGATTTGTCGAAGGGGTTAGGAGTGGTTGTTTGCCTTAGGTTAATAATTAGCATATTGAGTTGGCTTTAGGTGATTAACCGACTGGGTTATTGTATGTTCAGATCAATCAAATTGAATGGTTCCTCATAAATGCAAGAAAATGTTTAACTATGCAGTAGTGAAACTATAGTCATTCTGTTGTTAGTATAGATTATGGGCTTTATCATACTTGAGGAAAGGGAAAGCCTTACTAAAAAAGAAAAAAAAATATAGAAAAACTTCTACTCTCTTTGAAAAGGACAATTATTTTCACTGCCAATATATATATATATATATATATATATATATATATATATATACATATATATATATATATATATATATATATATATATATATCTCCAGTATATAGATCCTTTAATAATGGGGGACCCCTATTGGGAACCAGGGGTTTTGGGTGGAGAAAACAAAGTGGGAAAATGGGATAGGGTGAAAAAAAAAATCCACAAGTATATCAATTATTTACGTAGAACCTTCATGGGAGCCTTGGTTGTTTACAAATCTTTGAAAAACTGTCTTTGGCTTTAACAGTTTTTAATGTATAATGAGAATATTTCGTACTGTCCTTTGCTAATCATCAATTGAAGAATTGCATATACTAACTTTACTAATTTTGTGTCAGTACAGGAATGTGAATGTGTTTAAATAGCATGTTTAAATTTGAGGGGAAATTAACATTTGTAATTTCATGATAGGCAATAGAAAAATGGCTATAGCCTGTGGTTTTTTTTTTTTCATGAAAATAGTTCAGATATGTCATTGAAAGAGATATTTACATGATTTTTTTTTTTGTGCTCAGTATTGAATATGGCTAATGGGTACCCAGCACCACAGATCAATGCCGTTACTGTTTATGTTATTAAGAACTACTTGAACATTCCTTAGCAGCACAGGCAAATATAAAATTTCGATAGAACCACAATTTTACAAGGTAAGAGAAAAATAGACCTTTTAAAATATAGCCTCCAGATTATTCAGGAACTTGCTTTGGAAAATTACAAACTCAATTAAGGGTTTCCCACCTTAAAGTAAAGATGATGGTTGGTGTAAGGGCTTCCAAAAGTAACCAAGAAAGACATGTTGGCAAATAATCTTAGATAAACTGTAAGGAAATTTACTTATTTCATGTATTAAGTTATATGTATAAAACATTGAAAAATAAATTTTCAGTTAACTAAGATAATTTCAAATTAAGGTATGGTTACTGATTTTTAAGTTTATTACTCTAATTTGTTTGCTTCTTTTACTGTTACGTATTTTTGGTTGGAACCACTGTTCTAAGTTGTGCTGTGCATTTTAATTTTTGATTAGGCATAGGAAATTTAGCTTGTATTTAGAAATAGAGGAGCTATAAATACTTTTCATGGATTCTAGTAGTAATTGTTTTAATTTGATTGGTTAAGAATAGAAAATTCCAAAATAGTTTGTAAACGGAAGGCTTTGACATTAATATTCTCAGTATCTCCGGTAACTGAGAATTAGTTGCTGACTGTGCTAAGTATCCAGCGGTTGCAAAAGATTCTAGTTAGAATCTATTATGTTTATATGATAGTTGGTTGGATAACTTGAATAAAAAACTTGATGCAATCCAATGAATGCCATTAAAGAAGGTTTGTGTGAAAATGAAAGGGGTAGGGAGTATTTTTGATGAAAACATGACATTCTAGAGAAAAAAATAACCTGTGCAACATATCCTGCTCTGCATGTCTTTATTTATAATTCTTAGGTAAGGTGGCTGTAGGATATTTATCCATTAGCAAGTCATCTTGTATTATATAGTATGGTGCAGGAGAAAATGATGAAATCAGTTATGATATACCTACTTGTTTCATGTATAAAGCATTGATATTACAGTATAGGTTATGTAATCTTTAGGAGAATATGTATGCAACCATAGTGTGGTGCTTTGCAATGTTAATACATATATTAATTTGAGTGGGTATTTGGTTGTCTTTTGTTAACAGTATTGTGACTATCAAAGCCATCTTAACATAGTTGGTCAAAACAATGTTTCTTAGCTTATAATCCATACTCTGCTAAATCAGCCATTTGGAATATTTTACTGTACTGTTATACCCAGCCTATATCGTTATTTAGTACCAAGAGATTCAAGGTAAGTCAATCTCGTCCTATAGTGTCATAAAGGTTCCCTATTCATATTCTTAGCTCGAAAAATAATTACAATCTGCTATAATTTTATAAAAATCAGTTACACATTAATGAGCTTACATTTTTGAAGTACAGTACAGTAATAGTTATTTTATGACATCGAGGTGGGATTAAACAGTATAAGTTGAGTTTTATTTTTATATTTGATATTTAAGGAGAGTGATGTATGTTGAACCGACGTAAAGAGGCGTATTGCAGTACAGTTTAAAACATTTTACAATGAACTACAGTGCTTTTAAAGTTTTTTTGTGATAGTTAGTCCTAGGCAACCTTGTAATTACCTCTTTCATGGGAAAATGAATTCTCTCTATCTGTGGGATTTTTTCACATATAGCTAGACCCAAAGAAATCAGCCGCTAATAATTGCTGCGTTTTGATATGTATTACTACTGCTGTTGTTGATCATTAACCAGTGCATATTTAATTTGATTTTTTTATGAATAGAACTTACCTGGCAGTTATATATATATAGCTATAGTCTCTGACGTCTGGCAGAATTTTTTAAAATTCGCGGCAACCGTCGTGTGGTGGTTGTGCGGTTAGGTGGTTAACACCCCTTACAGGGTGGTACGTGGAATCATTCCCGTTTTCTGTTCCTCAGATCATCTCTGCCGGTTGGACTGACAACATTGTTGGTCCGCCATTGAAGTTTTTTTTAAATCGCTTTCCCTTTGTCGCTGTACTGGACTTCTTTTTTGGTGACATACACTGATCTAGGGTTTTGACAATCGTTTTTGTTATTATTCTTTGACTATTTGTTTGTTTACGATGACTGATAAACTTCATTTTCGAGTTTGTGTAGATGAGGTATGCAAGGTGAGGTTACCGAAAGTTTCGGTAGACCCTCACACTGTTTGTTTAAAGTGCAGGGGTTTTGAATGTGCACTTGATAATAGGTGCAAGGAATGTGAGGTTTTGATCGAGAAAGAATGGTTAAGTATGAAACTCTGTGTGCGTAAGTTGGAGTTAGATAAAGCCAGGAGGGCTTCGAGATCTAAATCTAATTCTGCTAGTGAGCTTAGCTTAAATTTTTTTTTTTTTAGATCCCTTAATCAATTCCTCTGTAGAAGTTGAACCTTCTCCTGAGGTAGTAGCCCCTGCCCCTTCTACAGGAACAGTATCTACGGATGACCCTCGGTACGACAGGATGGCGGCTGAGTTGAAGGCTATCAAAGACCAGCTTTCAGCCTTTAAAGGTAAGAGTGGGAGTGTGATTAGTGCTTGTGAAAGTGCAGTGGAGGTGGCGACTGATCGAACCTGTCACGTCCCTAGGTCTAGACCTCTACCAAGCTCCCAGGACCAAGGGAGAAGGTACGTCAACGGCCGCAAGGGAGTGAGAGGTACGCATCCTCGGTCAGCCGTCGCCTCAAGCAGTCCTGTTGCATTTTCCCAGGCTGCTCATGACTGCCACGGAAAAGGCTTGTCGGAAGTGATGGTGTCTTCCACGAGCCCCTCGCCTAGACGCAAATGGCGGTATGAAGCTTCGAGACCGACCAAGAGGAGGTGAAATCAAGCTGACCAGACCCGTTCTCGCTCTCCCTTATCGAGTAGCCCGGAACCTTTTCCTTCCGAGGATGACTAGGACGCCGTTCCAACGAAGAGGCCAAAGCCTAGAAATGGAGGGAAGGAAGATTCTCCTCCTCTTGTAAGTGACAAGAGACTATCGAGAGAACCTTTTCCTACGACCAGCGCTACTCGGCAGCCATCGCCTTCGGAAACGTAGGATCCAGCAGCAGTCGCGAAATCTTTTATGAAAGTTATGCAGAAGCAACTGTCTTCTCTGGTACAAGCTTTTAGCCGCCCTTCCTCCCAGTCGGGCAGGAATAAGGATAACACTTTACCGATTAAGAAATCGGCCTCTAAGAAGGAACGGAGTGCTTCTCCCAGGGAACCGCGGCGCGATTCGTCAAGCGCGCCGTACCGCGCTTCTTATTCCTCGACACGCCGCCAGGACGCTCACGATTTTCGTCGCCAGGACGCTTCTTCACGACGCCGGGACGCATCCAACTTTCGTCGCAAGGACGCTTGCAGCTCTCGGCTCCAGGACGCATCCTCCTCCCGCCTCGAGAACACTTCTAGCGCGCGACATCAGGACGCCTCCATCGCGCGGCATCAGGACTCCTCCATCGCGCGGCGCCAGGACGCACGCGCCCCTCGATGTCAGGACGCATTCAGCCCTTGCCAACAGGACGCATCCGACGATTTGCTTTTCTCGGACGCAGATGAGCAATTGGAAACTGATCGGCTTGGTAAAGCAACCTCAGACTTAGTTCCTGCAACCCAAAGAGAGACTTAGTTGGAAGTAGGGCAAGATCTAGAGGATATCTCAGAGGATGAAGATAAGCCTGCTAACGCGGCTGCAGATTATAAGGTTCTCTCTCGCTCCCTCCTTGAGCTTTATGGGGAGGAGTTTCAACCTGCTGCTCTTCGTTCTCCTCAGTCGCAGTTTAGCAGGAAGAAGGCCAAAAAGCAGTCGGCTTTCATCAAAATGAAGCTGTCCATCTCGGCTAGGAAGGCTCTCGCTAGAATGGATGACTGGCTGAAGGAGCGTAGGCAAGCGGTCAAGACCAACTTCTCGTTTCCACCAGCTAGACTTGCGTCTAAGGCGGGCATGTGGTACGAGACTGGAGAAGCTCTAGGCCTGGGAGTGCCTGCCTCCTCCCAGGGGTACTTCTCTGGCATTGTTGACTCTTGCAGAAGACATGCCCTTAACTCGGCGAAGGTAATGTGGTCTATGTCTGAGCTTGACCACCTCGTCGGGAATTTTCCGAGCCTTCGAAGCCCTTTTATGTTCCTTCACTTTGAGAGCAGTTACAGTTGTGCAGAAGGCCGAGCTCCTTTACGCCCCCTCTATCGCAGCACCTTTTTCCTGAGTCCCTTGTCAGGGACCTTACCCTTTCTCTTGCGCAAAAGGCCACACAAGACCACCTGTCACGTTCTGCAAGGAAGCCTTTACAAGCGGTTCCTTCGTCATCGAAGAGAGAGGAGAGGAAGCTTCAGCAGCCCTTTCGAGGTAGAGCTCCGATGAGAACAGACTTCAGGGGAAGAGGGCAGGAGATGGGCGGTAGAACGAATAGGGGTTCGTTCAGATTCCGCCTCAGGAGATGAAGCTCAAGTCCTCCAGACAGTGGTAGGAGCAAGACTGTCACTTTTTTGGCAGGCTTGGAAGAAAAGAGGGACGGACGCCCGGTCCCTCTCGATCATGAAGAAGCCTCCGCTTTCAAATACGCCTCTATCCTTGGTGGCGCAGTACTCGGATGTCGGGAAACAAGAGGCTCTACTGAATCTGGTGAACCAGATGCTGGAGAAGGGAGCGATAGAGTCAGTTCTGGAACTATCTTTCCCAGGCTTCTACAATCGCCTGTTTCTGGTACCCAAGAGCTCGGGTGGATAGAGACCAGTGCTAGATGTCAGCACTGAACGTCTTTGTGGAAAAGACAAAATTTACCATGGAGACGACTCAGTCGGTGCTGGCAGCGGTACGTCCAGGGGACTGGATGGTGTTTCTGGATTTACAGGACGCTTACTTTCATATCCCCCATCCATCCGACTTTGAGGAAGTTCCTAAGATTTATGATCCAGGGCAAGTGTTTCCAGTTCAAGGCTCTGTGCTTCGGCCTCAGCACTGCTCCTCAAGTCTTCGCCAGGGTAATGGCCAATGTGGCAGGATGGCTTCACCAAGAGGGGATAAGAGTATCTCTATATCTGGACGACTGGTCGATAAGATCCCGGTCGAAGGAGAAATGTCTGGAGGACCTACGCAAGACTTTTATGATGGCTCAGGAACTGGGTCTTGTCATCAACAAGGAGAAGTCCCAGACCGAACCGAGTCAGACAATTTTTTATATGGGGATAGTTCTGGACTCAGTTAGTTTTTGGGCTTCTCCCTCCCAAGAAAGGCAGACCAGGTGCCTCGGGAAGGTTCAGGAATTCCTGGAAAGACAGAAGTGCTCAGCGAGGGATTGGATGAGTTTGCTGGGAACCCTCTTCTCGTCTCTCTGGGAAGACTGCACCTCAGACCTCTTCAACACTTCCTATCAAGGGTGTGGGACAGGAAGATTCAGGAGGACTTCTTTTCCTTCCTCATTCTAGCAGAAATCAAGAGTCATCTGATTTGGTGGCTGGATCCGGCTATTTTAGGGGAAGGAATCTCCCTGTTCAGGAAGAACCCAGACCTAGTGTTGTTCTCAGACGCTTCGTAGTCAGTATGGGGAGCAACACTGGGAAGCAAGGAGGTCTCAGGCTCTTGGGAAAAGGAGCAAGTCGGGTTGCACATCAACAGGAAGGAGTTGATTGCCATTATGTTAGGACTGAAGGCCTTCAAAGACTCCGTGTCGGGGAGGATAGTGGAGGTCAATTCGGACAACACCACGGCTTTGTCTCACATCAGAAAGCAAGGGGGAACTCACTCTCTGTCTCTGTTCGAAACAGCAAAAGAGCTCCTTCTGTGGTCGAAGGAGAACAACCTAGAACTTCTAACAAGATTCGTGCAGGGACAGAAGAATGTAAGAGCAGACATGCTCAGCAGGAAAGGGCAAGTTCTTCCCACAGAGTGGACCCTCAATCATCAGGTCTGTCAAAATCTGTGGAAGTTATGGGGGAGGCCTTTAATAGGCCTCTTCGCCCCCAACCAAAACAAAAGGATCCCCAACTACTGCTCCCTAGTCCCGGACGAGGAGGCAATAGCAGTAGACACCTTCTTGATAGACTGGACGGGGATGAACACCTATGTGTTCCCCCCTTTCAAGATCATCAATCTGGTAGTCAGGAAATTCGCTCTCCTCGAATCAGGAAGAATGAACCTGGTAGCTCCATTCTGGCCAGCAAGAGAATGGTTCACAGAGGTGTTGGACATGTTAGTAGACTTTCCAAGAAGGCTTCCTCCAAGTCCAAAGCTTCTCATACAGCCCCACTTCAAGAGGTATAATCAAAACCCCCTCGCTCTACGACTGACTGACTTCAGACTATCGAGAAGCTTGTCAGAGCGAGAGGCTTTTCTGTGCAAGCTGCAAGGGCTATCGCCAGAGCGAGGAGGGTCTCTTTGCAAAGAGTCTACCAATCGAAGTGGGAAACCTTTAGAGCTTGGTGTAAGCAGCATAAAGTTTCCTCAACCACTACCTCTGTGAGCCAAGTAGCGGATTTTTTGTTGTCCCTCAGACAAGACTCTAAACTGGCCGTATCCATTATTAAAGGGTACAGGAATGTGCTTTCTGCCGTCTGTAGGCACAGAGGCATAGACTTGGCTCAGGATAAAGACTTGCAAGATCTCTTGAAGTCTTTTGAGACAACTAAGCAGGCTCAGTTAAAACCCCCAGCTTGGAATTTGGATGTGGTTCTGAAGTTCCTATGTAGCAAGAAATTCGAACCCATCTCACAAGCGTCCCTTAGAGATGCTACTAAGAAAACCCTCTTCCTGATGGCTCTGGCCACAGCAAAAAGGGTCAGCGAGATTCACACTATTGAAAAGCAGGTGGGCTTTAACCAGGATGGAGCAGTATGTGCGTTGAGGATCGACTTCCTCGCTAAGAACGAGAATCCATCTAAACCCTGGCCGAGGACGTTTGAGGTTCCTAACCTCACTAATGTGGTGGGTCAAGAGCAGGAGAGGCTCCTCTGCCCAGTTAGAGCCCTAAGGGCTTATTTATCTCATACCAAGAATGTTAGAGGTGGTTCCAATTCTTTATGGTGCTCAGTGAAAGATCCTCTAAAGCCCCTCTCAAAGACTGCATTGTCATTTTTCTTGAAGGAGACAATAAGAGAAGCTCAACTCTTGTGTGAGGAAGAGAGCTTCGGTCTTTTAAAAGTAAAAGCTCATGAGGTGAGAGCCATTGCTACTTCACTGGCATTTCGCAAGAATATGTCAGTAGTTAGACAGATTATGGACGCAACGTTCTGGAGAAGTAACTCTGTGTTCGCCTCTCATTACTTCAGAGAGGTAAGAGTTGATTATGAAAGGTGTTATACCTTGGGCCCATACGTAGCTACTGCTTCTGTATTGGGCAAAGGAGATACTACCTCCCCTCAACCTTAACTTTTGTATGCCTGTGTTTGGGTTTTGGTTTTTATGGTTGTCTGAGGACTCTGATTGGTGGTACAGTGCCCTCAGTCTAGCTAGATAGTAATATCTATTCTGCAAGGTTAGGTGGTTAGTTTGAGTAAGGTTGCAGTTTTTTAAAAAGGGGCATAGCTAGTGCTGAAGTCTAGTCAAGTTGTTGGTCTCACCCCGTTTGACAGACTCGATTGAGTTGTTTCAGCATGACAGGTTCACTCCTGGCTGACACTCCTAAGGGAAAGCGACTCAAGAGGCAGGAACCTTCGAAGTCAGCTACCTTAGTAGGTAAAGAATCACGGTGTTTTATCCTACAACTTGTTTCCCAATGATGTTAGCTGTCTTTCACCCTCCTTCAAATGTGTGAATCAGCTGTATATATAACTGCCAGGTAAGTTCTATTCATAAAAATGGAGTTTTTATGATAAAACATAGTTTTATGAATACTTACCTGGCAGTTATATATATATTTTAAGTCCCACCCTCCTCCCCTCAGGAGACAGGTGGGGCAAAGATGATCTGAGGAACAGAAAACGGGAATGATTCCACGTACCACCCTGTAGGGGGTGTTAACCACCTAATCGCACAACCACCACACGGCGGTTGCCGCGAATTTTGAAAAATTCTACCGGACGTCAGAGACTATAGCTATATATATATATATATATATATATATATATATAACTGCCAGGTAAGTATTCATAAAACTTTGTTTTATCATGAAAACTCCTCCTTTTTTTTTTTTTTTTTTTTTTTTTTTTTAATGTTAATATAGTTTCAGATTTAGGGTACTGTATATCTCTTACAAAGATTTCCATCAACTTTTTATTTGATTTTACCATAGAATTTGGTACTCTATATTAACCCTTTTACCCCCCAAAGGACGTACTGGTACGTTTCACAAAAGCCATCCCTTTACCCCCATGGACGTACCGGTACGTCCTTGCAAAAAAATGCTATAAAAATTAGTTTTTCATATTTTTTGATAATTTTTTGAGAAAATTCAGGCATTTTCCAAGAGAATGAGACAAACCTGACCTTTCTATGACAAAAATTAAGGCTGTTAGAGCAATTTAAAGACAATATACTGCAAAATGTGCTGGGAAAAAAATAACCCCCTGGGGGTTAAGGGTTGGAAATTTCCAAATACCCCGGGGGTAAAAGGGTTAATGTAGTGATTGGGTTTTGAAACTTCCAGATTGGTTAAGTTGGTGAAGAATTTTGAAAGTGTTACCTGTTGTCTTCTTTTATTGGCATACCATACTAGGCTAGTAGATTTATGCAAGTTCTTTTTGTTGAGAATGAAACTATTGTCATATTTCGTTATGCCCAGGAAAATGCATGATTTACCGTTCCTCCTTTGAGGACTTACTCTGATGGAATATCTTATGAATTTATGTATATTGGTAACCTATTGGCTAGGCTCTCCACACAAACACATAAGAGTACTGCATCCTGTAAGAGTTGAGGATTTGCAGTCATGTTGTGTGAATATCCTATTGGTAATGACTGAAGACATAGATCAGGCAGAAACCTTAGGAATGGATGTAAACAGATCGGCTAGGACTTGGCAAGGGTGGAAATAATTTATTACTTGTAGCAAGTGAACATGATAAATGGTGATAACATCCTAGTGAGAATGATTTAGATTATTCAGAAAATCTATAAAGAGGGCTGCTCTATCATTGTAGTTTTTGTTGAAACTTTTAATGGAAATCTATACTGTATAGCCTAACACGTAGGGAAAGGAAGAGAAAATAAGCTAAGAAGATTTGTGGGCATAGACTAGCATAGAAGAAGTTGGAGTGACAAGCTAAGAAAATTTGTGATCATAGACTAGCATAGAAGACCCTAAGCAGACGGGAGTAGAAAGACATGTCGAGGCTTTGGTCCTGCAGTGGACTAGCTACGGCTGATGATAATGATGATGAATGTTAGTCGCAGATATTTTATGAATGTCGGAAATATTTTAAGCTAAGTGCGTAGGTGGTTTATTGAAAGTTTTCAAAATTATGAACCTTGTGTTGATTACTCTGTCTCAGGACAGAAACGAAGTGGTATTGTTATCTACTGATTACTTTATAGAGGCACAGATTATTACTGCACAATTATGGCTTGTGCAGCTTTGGTAGCCTTTGCTACTCTACTAAGGTAACATTAGTCCGTGGAGTGGCTTGCACTTCACAGCTGAAGACTATCTAGCCGTTTCTACGAGAGGCTTTTCTCAATACTGTACTACTGTACCTATTAGATCTCTGTTACTCTGTAGAGTAGTTCCACAGTAGATGGTTACCCTGGAAAGTTAGACATTATTTCTCAAGGCCTTTACCTGACATGTAAATCATAGGTTTCCTGTTTATTTTCTGTAAAATGTATTTGGCTATGATCACATCCAGAACTAGGGGACCATGATTCTAAACATGACTTAAGTTTTTTTTATGGCACTGAATAATCTCACCTGTCACAGTGCCTGGCCTTGGCCTAAATTATGTAATCCGTTCCTGTCCACTATTATACAGGAACTTCCACTTGTCTTGCAGAAATACTGTAGGTGCATCCTAAATGTGTGGTTGCATTAGTTTTAGGCTGGGTACTGCAAATCATTTGCTTTAATTTTCTTGTGTAATGACTAGGTATTTAAAAGTGGTGTAAGTAAATTTAAAAAAGTGACGTGTATTTTCACTGATGTATTCAGTTGTATAAGTGCTAATAACCATGTCCTATGGTAAATATGAGTCGATAGAATGGAGTAATTTATAATAGGGACTTTAGCAAATTAGAAGCCATGTTTTCAGTTTTGTAATTCATAAATATCTGAAGAGGCTGTAAATATATTGAAATAAGCTTTATAGTTTGCTTGTATCCATTATACTGTAGTCTGGTCCCATTAAAAACTTTATTTTAGTCTATGCTTTTTAATATACTTTAGTTGAATACTGTAATCAGTTTTTTTCCTCTCGTTCCAGGTTTACCTTCTTGGTGGAAATAAAAACGTGGGATAGAGATTGAAAGATTGAAGGAGTGGGTGAGCGGTGACTCCCTAGGAAGCAGCCCAGTGCCAGGGCCTATTGTGCTGTGATTGTGGTTTTATCAAGAATTGGGTTCTTGCGAGTGATTTGATAATCATAAGTGAATACTGTATAATATTCATCACTGAATAAGAACAAGTTATATTATTTAAATCCTTGAAATATCGTCATCATGTCACAGATGGATTTATTTATTCCGCTACTGGGTACTTCTGATACTCGGAAAAAGCTGTCTATTGGCAATGATATTATTAACTATTTGGGGGTGGCCTCCAATACCATCGAATGCGATGATATTGGGCGCTTCATTGATGGACTCATTCCTTGGCTGCAAAGCAGCAATTTTAAGGTAAGTCGTTTGTACTTGAGTTTGAGACACACGCACACACACACACACTCTCTCTCTCTCTCTCTCTCTCTCTCTCTCTCTCTCTCTCTCTCTCTCTCTCTCTCTCTCTCTCTCAAAAAAAAAAAAAAATGCTTTACTGTATAGTATCTATCATGTTTATTGTTTTGTACAGATATTAGAGTAGTTATAGTATCAGTATTTTAGCAGTGATTAGATTGCCTTTCACATGCATGAGTTTGTCTGAATACTTTCATCATAGGTTAAATTTCACAGAAGTTTTATATTGAAAGTGTTGATTTTAGAAAATACATTTGTAGTTTATTTTGGATACCACTAATCTATTATCGCATTACTGTATATTATAATTTAGTAAATTGCGCATTTTCAAAATGTGCACTATTTACAAATATTTACTTTGAGAAGATACTGTACTAAATTTTCTGAAACTTTATTTCTATTACCGTATATACTTGTGTAATGTTCGATTTTTTAAGGCCTATATATATTTGAAAAAGTAAAAATTTCTGGCCTACTGGTAGGTAAACGTAAGCTAGGCCTACGCGAATATTACCCTAGGCTATGCTACCTACCGGTAGGTAATCGTAGGCTATGCTTACACGTATATAAGGTTACCTACCGGTAGGTAAACATAGGCTAGGCCTCTATATACAGTACTAACCATGTTCATTTAACACCAGGCATATTATTAGCATGGATTTTATTTCCTAAACCATCACAAATAGTTTTTTTCTGCTACGAGTAATGACTTTAACATAACGCAGCAGGTATGAAGCTAGTAAACAGTCGGGTTGCGTATGTTATAACATGATATGGTTAATGAAAAAATTAGGCTCATTTTATTTTACTTGGTATGGTATATTAATTGATATTAATAATAAACCGCAAAAATTTTTCTTAATTGAATCCACTTTTTTTTCTCCAAGTTCGAACGCTAGTTTTGGTAACTCCAAAAATTTTTACGGCTTGAACGTAATTTGTCGTTTCAGCGGACAGCGGCTGCAATAACTTGAAGCTTGAATTTTGCAGTAAAATTTTTATATTTCTTGGTAGACATCTTGATGGGTTATGAGTAAATTCTTATTCATATATATTGTGAGGAAAAAAAATGATTAGCATAACGGGTAATTATAATCACCGTAATTACCTGCAATTACCGGTAATGGTAATTTGTTACTCAAAACGATGAACTAATTTTGTTTGCTACTTGTAGTGTTTGCTTGTTTTTGAAAGCTATTCGGCGGTGATGATAATTGGCTGTTTCCAACTATAATGTTCGCTAGAAAATGTACGCTGAATACTCAATTGTAATTGTAAACAGATGTTAGTATTTAGGTGTTGTTCCGATTTGTTTTATACATTTGTTTGTCGCACTTAGGCATAACCCTTACTTTGTTGGTAATTATGGTAGGCTGGAGATAAAAGACCTCTAGCCTACTGCCAAAATCAAGACTCGAACATTACATGAGGTATATGATGAATTCATGATTTTGAAGGCAAAATAGGGGGATCGAACATTACACGAAGTCGAACATTACACGAGTATATACGGTACTTAAAGGTGAAATTTGAATGATTTTAAGCTTAGCTTTCCCTGAATTTGAACAGTAGAGACTGTGTATTAAAATATTAGAAAAAAGACACTCTTCCTTGTATAACTTTTTATTTAGTCAAAAGAATGACTGATGAGTCACCTGGAACACCGAAGATACAAACATAAGTAATGAATAAACTGAGGTAAATGACATATCTATCTGTCTCCTTTCCCTAGGGGGAATTTTAAAGGGTACGAATAAAACTTGACGGGGTGGAAACAGCAACTAGTGAAAGTTCTGTAGTAGGCTTGATTGCCAAAATATAAAAACATCAATAGTTTTTGGAGCACTTGAAGGCCATTCATCAATGGCACTTCCATACACTTCATATTGTAACTCACCAAAGACCCTGGGGTCGATGTGAACAGTCACACCAATCCTTAACATGTCTTGAAAGGCACCGTTTGTTATTAGTCATAAGACGCCTCAGGGATAAAGGTAGCTTAGTAACTGGTGGCACAGTTGTGGACTCTGGTGAGGATGGACCTGATGGATTGGTGCTGGTTCCTGTTGATCCAGCAACTGCAAAGGAGTTGTAGCTGTCAGCCCAGGGGTTGTGAGCTATGGAGTCGTTGGCTCTGTATGTGGGACTTCAACTGGAGCTGGTGCAGCTTCTTGCTCAGGTGGACCTTCTGCAACTTCATTCATGGTAGGTGAGGTGCTTGCAGGCTGTTTGAGGCCGGTTCTGGGTGTGCGAAGTACGAGATTAATCCTATCAGTAGGAGGCTGGGATGGTCGGAATCTCGTAAGATGTTGGCGATTTGTAGGTGTCACTTTACCAGATACATTGACCCGAATAGCATACTGATGGATTTGGTGGATGTCAATAACCACTCCAGTGCAATCCCAGCATCTAGGGTGATTGCCTACCAGGTTCTGCAAATACACATGATCCCCGACTTTCAATGGTGGCAGTTGTCTAGTACGTAAGGACCACTTTTCAAATTCTTGTGAGTGGCGCTTTACTAAGGCCACTTCCCTGTTCTTCATTGTTTCTTGCCATATGTTGTGAGGGCAATATCTACCTAAGGGGATGGGAATGGGGTCTCTATAGGTCTGCCAAATAGGACCTTCGCACGCGAGGTCTTCTTTTCCGGGTCTACCGAGTTCCGATGAATAAGCATTGCTCACTGGAATCTCAATGTTGAGGGATCCAGCTGGTCCTGTGTTGTCAGTGAGCATCCTCTTGACAGTTTTCACTGCAACCTCAGCCCTGCAGTCAGCCTGGGGATTGGCGACAGAGGTTAGAGGGTGATGTACACTCCAAGATTATAGAAATTCTTTTGAGTGTTGCCAGATTTGAATTTGGGTCCTCCATCTGAAGTTAGCTCCTCTGGGATTCCAAATGTGACAAATGATTTGCATAAGTGCTTTATCAGACAATCTGCCTCTGAGTGAGAACTAAATACCATGGGTTAATTAGAGTATCTGTCTACCAGACCAGGTATTCAGTGTTGTTGTGGAGGAAGTAGTCACAGCAAACCTTCTGGAATGAGTAATCTGACAGATTGATGTCACTTGGTGGTTGCACTGCATAGGATTTGGCAATCCTATGATACTTGGCACATTCTTCCCTTGCTCTACTAATGTCAGTTGAGATATCTGGCCAAAAGACTGAGTTTGCAGCCTGTTGACACATTGCGTTTACTCCCTGGTGGGCAGCATGTAGGGAGGCCAGGATGCTTCTCCTTAGGGAGGTGGGTATGATGATTCTGTGTCTCATCAGAGGCTTTGTGTGTAGCAATGAAAGCTGCGAAGGGCTGGACGGCATACCACTGCAGAATGTCAGCAAGTTCGGATAGAATTTCATCTGAAGACGTCTCCTCCCTGATCATTTCCCATGTGACCATGTTGGAGGTTTAGTGTAGCGTGAGGAAAGGCGCAGCATGTTCAGGGTTGCCTTCTGCCAGGTCCACAACATGCATGGCATTGAGGACAGAGGGTTGAAAAGAAGGTAAACTGTCCTGCAGGTTTCCTCTTTCATTGTTGTGGGGGATATCGTGACACAGCAGCCGGTCCTTTATTTTTCAAACCAGAGACATGCACTAAGGTGAACCAGTTTGCTAACGTTTTCTTTTTCAGGTTTAGAAGTGTTCTGTTACTGACTTCAGTGAGAGAGCGGGCATTAAGAATCCTGAGGAGTGGTTTATGGGCTGTGGCTATAATGAGGTCAGCACAACCCAAGGATTTAGTATATTGTTTGGTGAAGAGCATACACCACTGCAAGGGCCTCTCCTTCAATGGGGGCATAGCAACTCTGCTGGAGTTGTAAATCTACTCCCTACCAACCAAAGTTTCCAACCGCCAGGGCAGCATGATGGGCTCTTGGATGTGCACAGACAATATTTCTGCCTCAAAAGGAATCCAACCCCATCCACAGACCAATTGGTTTGTAGACATGCAATACGGGAAGAATCAAATAGTCTGACGCCATCCCTGATTTCTGACACAATAGTTTCCTTCTGCTGTTCAAGCAGCTCAAGTTCCTCAGTCCAGGTGAACTTTGTTGATGATTTGAAAAGGTGTCTGAAAGGTTTCATTTGTTTGGGCACAGCTAACGCATATTCTCCTTGGTTAACCAGTCCAAACTATGCTCTTGCTCCTTTGGTGTTGGGAAATTTAGGACAGTTCAAGAATTTTAAACTTGGTTTGACATTTGTGGCTGTCGCCATGAGCCCGGCAAACTTTACTGAATCCTGGGCAAACTGAAATTTTCTCAGGTTGAGGGTGATGCCATTTCATGCACAGAGTTCAGGCCACTCACTGGTTTGGAAGAAAGATGCCTCAATTGACTTTGCCTACATACAAGTATCATCAACACATTTCACTTGTCTAGGCAGTCTGCAATGATGCTGTTAAATCTGAGTGTGTGCCTCACCACTGTCTAGGAATTCTCTCTCCTCTTCACGAATCTGTGAGGGATTCATTCAGCAAGATGGAATGAACTAGGACATGGTGGGTCTGTCGTACTGAATGACGGTTCTGTGGCTGTAAGTCGACTGTGCGTTT
>NC_090728.1:89718166-89793166 GCF_036898095.1 Palaemon carinicauda
AAACGACAGCCACCAGAGCTCAGGAGATTCTTCCAGAAAACAACACCTCATCTGGAACAATATGTACAAGACCTTCTGAAGAAAAGTTATCCGTTGCACGAGATCTATAAGATTTTAAGGTCGTCTATTTTGCGTGCCAAAGAAAGATTCGAGCATACCTCAAACTATTCTCGACTTGTCCCGTCTAAACCTGTTCATTCAGTGCGACAGGTTCCGGATGCTGATTATTTCGCAGATACGGATCTTACTACCCATGGAGGCTTACACCGTTTCTATAGATCTTACCGACGCTTATTGGCATCTTCCGATAGGTCGACGCTTCTCCCCTTACCTTGGTTTCAGCCTGGAGAGAAAGGGCTATGTATTCAGAGCTATGCCATTCGCGCTCAACATAGCTCCGAGGATTTCCACGAAGCTTATCGACGCAGTTTTCAAAAGGTTTAAAGGCTAGGCTGCTCATGACTGGCAGAGGCAAGGGTTAGTAATATTGCCCTATCAAGCTGGACAATGCCTCAGAGACTGACCATATAAACACATGATCTTCGCCCAAGCCCCCTCTCCACCCAAGTTATGACCAAGGAGGGCCAGGAAATGGCTGGTGATAACTCAGCAGATAGACTTATGGGCTCCCCCAAATCCCCCATCCTTAGCTCACAAGGATGGTGAGGTTGCAGCGACCAAAGGAACTAACGAGTTTGAGCGAAACTCGTACCTCAGTCTGGTGATCATCAGTCCGGGATGTTAGTGCATCGGCCACCACAACCCTGGAGGTATAAGACCAAAGTTTTTACTCTATATTCTGCATGGGTACACGCCAATGGCATTCGTCTTCTTGTGCTACGTGGATGATTGGTTGATCTTGTCAGACTCAGAGGACGATCTTCTTCGACACCGAGACTTTTAAAGGTGACTTAGAATACAATCCCTTGGATAAGAGGAGTTATTGATTTAACCATTCACCAACCTCACCTTTTTTTCCACGGGCGAGAACTGGTTAGAGCTCATGAAATCAGAGGAATCAGCACAACCCTGACATTTCTTAGGAATCTCTGTGGTGCTGGTATTCCAGACAGGCATCTAGAAATGACAGACCACTTCCACTGCCTGTTACCTGCGGGAATCTACCAACAGCTCCCTAGACACCTTTTCGCTAGGGCTTGTAGTGGCTGCACAGCAGGTGGTATAACTGCCTCTGCTCTTCTCACAGGACCATTAGAATCAGATCAAGGATGGAGTTAAATCTTCTCCTCTCTTGGGGCACAGCATTGGACACCCTGTCGGCATTAATTGATATGCTTGCTGGTAAGCTTCACCTGGCCTGTAGCTTGTCTGTTGTATAATATAGACGTGTCCTTCTGTAACCTCATTACAAGGAGTGCGTTGTTACTAAGCAAATCCATATACAGTATATATATATATCTAGGAGACGTGTAACATGTTGCCGTATGATGCGTTGGTGATGGACGCGCAGTGGATCATCTTGTAGCAAATTCTCGTGAATGCTGATGTGCAGGAGAGAGTCGTGTTTCTGGAGAGTGTCGAGTTGGCAAGTGACGTGTAGGGGTTCAATGAGATGATGAGCGACACTGATGATCATCGCGGTGAGATGGAGCGGGTGATCGACGAGCAGGAGACTGTAGCATTGAAAAACTGCACACATCAGGAGAATGTCGTATTGTGGGAGATCTAGAATGACGAGAAGGTGAGGGACGTGTGGAAAGGTCTTGTAGAGGGCGAGCGTGAAGGGTAACGGTCAGAGCATGGCTGACATGCTGGCGAGTGACGAGCAACAGGGCATCTGCAATCCCAGACAGGAGAACGACAAGAAACTCTTCGATCTTGCGAGTTAGAGCAATACCTGATGGAGGACTTGCGAAGAGGTCTATGATTTCTGGAAGACAATGGGGTCTGAGGATTGTGGGAGGACTTGGCGTCAGTAGGAGGGTGTCAAAGGGATATAGAACAGGAGTGAGGATCCTGAACATTAATAGCAGGAGAGGCTGAGAGATGGACTTTGCAAGCAGCCAGCGTGTTCACATTCATTTATATGCGTTTACTCATGCTCTTTTGCTACAACCAAAATTAAATAAATCCTGTGTGGGGCAACATTGTATGGTTGCCCTCTGGACCCACCCGCGCTGGTTAGGGGCGTTTGAGCTTGCTGCCCCATTCTCAATTTGTTCGTGGTTTAGACTTGTGGGGTGGGTGAGGCGTGAAATATAAATTAATGTCCTAGGTTTGTGTAGGTGGGAAAAATACAAATGACTTTAATACTTTGAAGTTTTATACTGTAATTGTGATGAAATTGAAAATAACTGGACATGACATATTGCTAACTGTCCTACAGAAGCATAAGTTTTAAACTATCTGGTGAGCAGCTACCACCAAACCTAACAAGGTGTCCAGAAATCTGAGTACATTCTTGTAAGTAATTGGAAGTGAAGGTGGTATGTCATACTTTCCTACCATCACCTACTCCTTAGAAAATCTGAGCTGCAATCAGAATGAGTGCTCTGAGAAAGCAGGGGCTGAGCTTTACTGCTCCAGGCCAGTAACTACCAGCCACCTGATTACACATCGTTATAAAAGTTTAATTACTTTATACTCAAGGTTAGCTGATAATCTATTCACTATAAAAGACATAGGTTTGTATTGTCAGAAAAAATACAAATTCTATCTATATTTGTCATTTTTGAAGATTTGCACATGTACATGCTTTTTAATTATCTCGTTAATGGCCTTACTTGTCCCAGTGCTTATATTCAGATCTGAATTCTATAATTAAATTTAATACATCCTTTGTAATCAGTTCTAATCAGTCTATACCATCCAATCAGCAGATATGTAGTTTTCTTCAGCAATTTTTATCAATGCCTTAAATTTCCGTGTTTTATTCTAATTATGACCAGATTATGGAATAACCCATTGAGCTTCAAAAGTTTAGCAAATGGTTTCATGTTGACTATACTGACATGTCTCTTTTTGTGATTTTTTTATCACGTGTTATTTTACTTTTCATGGTATACATTAGTTTTGCTTTATTTTTTTATTTCTTTCTGTATTACCCTGCTTGCTATAATTGTAACGTTTGTACTTTTAGTATTCTGCTTTATCAACTGTGGTTGCTTATATATATGTATATATATAATATATATATATATATATATATATATATATATATATATATATATATATCGAGATATATATATCATAATCATCATCTTCTATGCCTATTGACGCAAAGGGCCTTGGTTAGGTTTCGCCAGTCGTCTCTATCTTGAGCATTTAAATCAATACTTCTCCATTCGTCATCTACTTCGCGCTTCATAATCCTCAGCCATGTAGGTCTGGGTCTTCCAACTCTTTTAGTGCCTTGAGGAGCCCAGTTGAAAGTGTGTTAAACTAATCTCTCTTGAGGAGTGTAAAGAACATGCCCAAAACCATCTCCATCTGCCCCTCACCATGATCTCATCCACATATGGCACTCGAGTAATCTCTTATAGTTTCACTTCTAATCCTGTCCTGCCATTTAACTCACAATATTCTTCTGAGGGCTTTGTTCTCAAATCTACCTATATATATATATATATATATATATATATATATATATATATATATATATATATATATATATATATATGTATATATATATAATATATATATATATATATATATATATATATATATATATATATATATATATATATATATATATATATAATATATGTATATATATATAATATATGTATATATATATAATATATGTATATATATATATATATATATATATATATATATATATATATATATATATATATATACAACATACATACATACATACATACATGGAGAGAGAGAGAGTGTGTGTGTGTGTGTGTGTGTGTGTGTGTGTGTGTGTGTGTGTGTGTGTGTGTGGTTCCAAAGGAGAACAAATTACTGTTGCATTCAGCCATTAACTGTTGAACAACCTGAACCATTCATCCCTGTTTTGCATGCACTCTTATGCTTCAGAAATATCAAGTACCTTTATTTTTCAATAAGTCTAACATAATCTATCCAACATTTTTTGGGGCTTCTTCCCTTACCTTGTAGCACACGATTAGGTATAGTTGTTTTACACCAAACTGTTGTCATCCAATCTTTCCACCTGTTCAGACCACCTCAAAATAGTCTGATCCATCCTTTTTTCAGTGAATTTCCTCATTTATAATGCTTTAAATTATTTTTACACATATAATTTACAAACAGTCCATTTTGACTCAAACTTTTTTTGTAATGATTCACACTCAGCATGACTTTCATAAAGGAAGTGAAGCACCTGTTTAGTTACAAAAGTCATAGCATTTTTTAGCTTGTAGCTTAGTTCCCTGATATAGTAAATTACAGTTATGACTATTTTGATTATAGTGACCACAATTGTACATTATATGCAAGGGATAGCGATTTATCCCAATGTAGTTGAATTTTACTTCGTATTAGAAATAAGGAAAGTATGCTGCTATTGTTTTCCATTTTTTTCTGCATTCAGCTTTTATCATTCTCATAATGTAGTTTGCATGTGTTTATGTAGAGCGTGTATTTGTTTGAAATATTTTTGAGTAATTGTCAGTTGTTCGGTGACTCTGATCATAATGCAGTTCACACACAATTGCCAATTCAGGGTCTGCTACAGACTAAAAGAACCTTGATGAGAGTAAAGAATTTGTGAGGTACTGAGGGAAGATAAGCTATGGCAATGAGTTTTTTTTAAATTATAAAACATTTGTTGAAACTGCCAGGGGTATGTGTCCGTAGATTTTCTTTTTGGAAATTTAATTGTTAGATGTTATTGATGCATGCTTTAATTTATACGGAAAAAAATATTCATATATTTTAACAGTATTTTGTCATTTCTGGTGCTATAGTTTATCTTTTTAATTTTTAGGAATTTCCAGTGGTCTTGCTTAGGTGTAGATTAGCCTAGAATTTAGTTAGTTAACTGTAAGCAGGTATTTCAGAATTAGTTATATTGTTAGTAAGCAGGTACACCACATGAGTAGTCACTATCCATGTGAAAGAAAAGAACGATTTCTTAGGAGTTTATCTTGAAGTTAGGCGACGAAGTCAGTGTAATTTACAAAGCGAAACACTGTCGCAAAGTAATGCAGGTGGCGATGAAGGGCTGATCTCTTTAAGTGCTGCAGGACTTTTCGGTGATAGTGCCCATAACAGGGCACTCATGTGGGCAGTCACCGAGGCCGCCACGCCCACACCCACACACTCACGCTTGCCCACACTTCAGCAGAACGCTGTGACTTTATTTGTGTTACCCTTTTAATTTTCCATGAATAATTCTGTAAGTTTATTATTGATGACCCAGTGGCATGATTTTATTATCGACAGATGTCAAACAGCCTGGTTTTAATGTATGCTTATCTCCTAATGCGTGTGACATTCCTTGGCCTTTAAATCCGACCGTATTTAGAATGTCTATGCGACTTCCAGCATCTTGTAACATTTGCTGCTGCATGAAACTCGCTTACCTTAAGCATGAGTGATCAGTTGCCTTTTTCTATTACATGTATACTTTTGTGCTGAAAACATGGGGATTTTGTAAGTGATTTTGGCATCTAGAATATGCTCAACTAGTAAAGAGTAGAACTTTCTCCATTCGGCCCTCACTCTTATTTATTTTTTTTATTTCTAGGCTTACTGATATATTCTTGTGTAATTGTTTTCGTAAATATTAAGCAATCCACTATTTTTTGAAATTTTAGGAAATTATATATAAATCGATAAGACTGTAGATGAGCTTTTTTACTTGATAATTATGGTTAAACTGGCCATGAAGAAGAATAATCACATTACAATTTGCGACCTTGTTTATTTTCATGTGGCACTTTAAGTGACCTTCGATTTAATTATATTAATATTATATGTAATAGTTATTTCTGCTAGATCTGTATAGATAATACTAATACGCTGAGTGACTGAAGGCCATTCCAAAATAGATGAAATCCTTTGATAATGCAGATGTATTCGGGAAAAATACGCCATCAGGTTATGAAAAGTAGTGTAGTAACGCTCATCTGTATGTCGGGTTGGCACTCGCTTATGAAGAAGGTGCCAAGTTGGTTTTTATGTATACATTTCCCCGTCAGTCTGATGGCTCTTTATCATCCCCTCGTCGTGGATGAAAACCCCTAGTTTCGTGGCAGATCGAATATGTAATTGTGATAATTTCTGTAGTTTCGAGTTATATTACTTTGCATTGAATTTTTTTTTTCAAGGACAAACTTGAAGAATGCCTTTTGTATTGTGCTTTTCATATAGATTGGTTTGTAATAACCTCAGCACACAGTTCAGTAGAATTTATTCGTCAAGATAGATAATTTTTTTGGTTCTATTTATACTTAAATCTTAGCTTTTGAATCTTGAAGGTTTTATTTTTTGTGGGGTTGGTTGGTGGCGGTTCACATGGGGTTTGTTTTTAGCAAGTTTAACAGATAAATATACGGTTCTCAGATGCAGCTATTTTTATCTTAAGTTTCTTGTAAGCAATTTTTTTTCGTAAAGAAATAATCAAATCTACATCTATTCTTGTCTTATAAGTATGCCCGTTTCTGTCAATGCCTTCAACTTTAAACTTTTGACATTTAAGGAAATTTATAACGTAATCCATAATCAGAAAACTTAAAACGTAGGTTTCAGAAGTAACTAAGGAAGAAACAGTTTCATTTAGCAATTTATTTGAAATCACTCGATGAAATCACCAAGTGGTTGTTATATACGACTAAATAAGTCGTAGAAAGAGCACCCTAATTTCAAGGATTAATGATAAGTTGAGTCTTTTTTCGTGACAGGAAAACTCCACCCACGAAAATTTCACTTAAAGAAAATTACACCCAAAGAAAATTCCACCAAGAGAAAATTCCACCCAAGTAAACAACAATTTAAATCAGAAGTATCTAAAGGCGAATGCATAACCAAAATAAGAGTTCTTAACAAGCAAACAAAAATTTTAAATTACCAAAAATAGTTGTTCTCAAGTAAACACCAATTTAGAACGAAGTATTTAATGAATAATGAATTGCCAAAATTAGAGTTCTTAACAAGCAGACAATAATTTGGAATTACCAAAAATAGTTGTCCACAAGTAAACAGCTTAAAATTTCCAGGAAAAGAACAATATAAAAGAATTTATAAATTGAAATGGGCTGCCAGATAACCAGTACTACTTGAAGGTTTAAGCCAACACGTTCAAACTATTTTAAATTGAAATAATTATAGACATGGCCCTGAAATTCATTTAAAGTGAAAAAGGAAAACAAGCTTAGTGATGATGCCGAATAAAAGAGAAGAAACTTACAAGAGATTTTTTGAAGCTCTTCAGTTGCCTCCAAATATTTGTCGGTTGTTTGTTTCACTTTGGCCAATTTTGCTGGCGAAATATAATAGATATTGGCAGGAAAGCTCAGTATGATAATATATTGGCGTGTACCGAGGAAGAGGAACCAACCGCAGAAGAGGAGAGCCCTTTTTCTCAATAGGTCACTGGAATGTACATGAACTGGTCTTGCAAAATATACCACGGTTCAATAATGGAGCTGAAGGTTCCCATATTCCTTTACGATCGTGGTTAGCAAGCATATACCCAAATCTCTATAAACTTTGTACTGCATTGCAAAAGGAAGAAAGCCTGACTCAAACGAAAATGATTCACATTACTCGAGGGGATCACAATAAAAAAAAAAATGAATACAAAATTGTTAATGCCAGACTTAGGTACCTTGTCGAATGTTTCTATGTCAATGATATTTTGAGGATTCTAAGAGGTGTTGCATATACCCATTAAATTTCATTTTTCTCTATTTTTAATAATCTTAACTATTTTTATCTTTCTTATTGGAGATGTATTTTTTAAAATATATATTCTGTGTGAAACATAAGTATATAACTCATAAATTTCTCTTTATGAAAAAAAAAGTTTTATTGTTGTTTGCTTGTTAACCATTCTTTTGGCAATCTTCTGATACTTTAAGAACACGGGTGAAATTTCCCTTGGGTGGAATTTTCTTTGGGTGAAATTTTCATGTAACCGTTTTTTTTCCTACTTAGGTTTACCCCATCACTGTTTTGTGCTTGTAGTAGGAGTGATGTAAAGAGGGGAATTAAAACCTGTATTGAAAAAATAATGTAAGGTGAGAAATACCGATAATTGTATTTCCGTGAGAAAGATTACTTATGTGAGTATACATAACTGCAAGTAAGTATATTTTTTATAATTAAAAAACTTTGTTTTATACCTCCATAGGAAATATAGATGTAATATCTGCATTCTTTTTATTAAGGCAAAGTTCAAATTATCCTAGAATATAACATGATTAAAAGGAATTGCGGCTGAGTAGTTATTCCAGAGAGAGAGAGAGAGAGAGAGAGAGAGAGAGAGAGAGAGAGAGAGAGAGAGAGAGAGAGAGAGAGAGAGCGCTAGCTTCCAAAATTGGTTATTTTTTTAGAGGTATTTGTATTGTGTTCATAGAAAGGCTTCGGAGAATCTCTTAAGATATCCTTTTGTTAATGGCAGGTGTACTTCACATTGTCTGTATAGTAGTCGGCCCTCAATAGAGTATTCATAGAAGAGGGAGGAGGGTCCAGTTGGCCGATGTGGATATTGGGTTCCTTAACAGTTAACCAGATCTATGGAGTCGCTCTCTTTCTCTCTCCTTTTGTGCGGACTGGAAGCTTGTTCTGTTCGTGTGTGTTTGAAGCGTAAACGCTATCTTTTGAGCACGCGCCAGTTCCTTCACCCTTACTATGTGAAGGTTAATTTTTCGTCCTTGACGCTGTTTAGCTGATTTCAGGTGTGCGATCGTTAAGTAATCCGGAATTGAGACATTTTTTCATGCCTATACATTATGCACACTTGTGATTATTAATGGTCTTATCAAGAGACTTAGCACATGAAAGTGTAGGAGCTACACTCACACAAATTTTATATATATATATATATATATATATATATATATATATATATATATATATATAGATAGATAGATATATATATATCTATATATATAGATATATAAATAGATATATATATATATATATATATGTAAATATCACCCACGAACGGCATTTAATACCGAATTCTATCTGGGAATATATATCCACTTGGAATTCATTTTATGGTAACAGCTTCTGGCCGGGTGGAGATTCGAACCCCCACCTGTGCGGCTTGAAACTATGCCTACAGTGACTCTACCGAGTGAGCTATCAAGAGAGAATAAAAGTTTATGACAAATCTCCGTACATATTCCTATCGAATTTAGGAATCTGTTCATAGACTTGAAATAAACCTATCTCGACCATGATAGCTGAATCGCGAGTTTGTAACACGTGGTTATTTTAAATGAACATATATCACAAGCCAGAAGCTGTTACCATAAAATGAATTCCAAGTGGATATATATTCCCAGATAGAATTCGGTATTAAATGCCGTTTGTGGGTGATATTTACATTGATTGAAATCACGTGTGCTTGTGATATATATATATATATATATATATATATATATATATATATATATATATATATATGTATGTATGTATGTATGTATGTATGTATGTATATCGTCGTCTTTATCTTGAGCTTTTAAATCGTCATCTCCTACTTCCCGTTTCATAGTCCTCAGCTATGTAGGCCTGGGTCTTCCAACTCTTCTAGAGCCCAGTTGAAAGTTTGATGAACTAATATCTCCTGGGGAGTGCGAACAGCATGCCCAAACCCTCTCCATATACCCTTCATCCTGATCTCGTCGTCATATGGCACTCGAGTAATCTCTCTTATAGTTTCATTTCTAATCTGTCCTGCCATTCAACTCCCAATACTCTTCCGGGAGCTTTGTTCTCACATCTACAAAATATGTTGGATATTGTTTCATTGTCATACCACGACATGTCCATACAGTAACAACGATCTCACTAAACTGATATATAGCCTGATTTTTATATGTCATTTTAGGTGATTTGATTTCCAAATGTCATTTAACCTAGCCATTGTCTGATTTGCTTTTTTTTTCAATCTTTCTTAAACTCAAATTCTGAAGACACTGTATTGGAGATCATAGTTCCTGAATATTTAAATGGTTCCAACTCTTTAATCCTTTCTCTTTCCGATGGTGTTTCATCTGCCTTTGCATATTCCGTTCTCATCATCTCTTGTCTTTTTATTTATCTTGAGCCCAACCTCAAGTGATATTTCATGCATTTATTATATATATATATATATTATATATATATATATATATATATATATATATATATATATATATATATATATATTATATATATATATATATATATATATGTACATATATATAAATATATATATATATATATATATATATATATATATATATGTATATATATGTATATATATATATATATATATATATATATATATATATATATATATATATATATAGTTTGTGAAATTTCATACTAATATTGGTGATGTACTATATAGATTTGCTGAAGTGCCATTGAATAGAATTGACAATATAGGTTCATTTTCCTCTTTGAGAATTCCTAAATCCTTCGTGGAAATTGCGTCATGGATGGACGCCGTGAAACAAAGTCGAACTTATGCAAAGTCATTTTATCCCCTCTACTCTTACCGGTCCTAGTCTTATTGCTATCCCCAACCTCACATGCTGACTCCATCAAAAGCTTTAACTAGCTCCATGACGGGTGGTTTGATGCTCACCTGTGCCTTTAGATTATTTTTTCACGTTAGTAACAGCAAACATAGATATGATGCAGTCTGTTGTTCGTTACGAATGTTCTGGTGTTTCTTTTGTTTCCATGTGTCCTGTTTAGCAAAATCGATGGCATGGCACAATGGCTGTCTTGTATGTAAAGTCTCTCTCTCTCTCTCTCTCTCTCTCTCTCTCTCTCTCTCTCTCTCTCTCTCTCTCTCTCTCTCTCTCTCTGCCGTGGCCACCGGACTTGAGGAACAAATGGGTGTTCCTTCCTTAAATTTATGAATGCTTTTACACAGTGGCAGTAAATCATGTACCTAGTTTTTAGTCGACTGCAGCGGGTCGCAGCTAGGGGGAAAAGAGAGATTAAAACAGACATGAGTGTCTATATCCATCATAACTTTTGTGTACCGTAAAAAGGGGAAGGTACTAACAGGCAATACCCTTCCCGCTTTGGTTAAACCATTCAAAAGATATTCAAGGACACCCTCTCTCTCTCTCTCTCTCTCTCTCTCTCTCTCTCTCTCTCTCTCTCTCTCTCTCTCTCTCTCATGTGTACTATTGAATGAAGATTTTTAAGTATGCTGTATTAAGCTTTATTATGTATGATTACCTTAGAGACGTATTTAAGTAATTCAATTTAGGAAATAGATTGTGAAATTCAAACATACTAGTTTGAGACGAGAGAATTTATATATCATACATTTTAACAGCTGAAAAGCCCACCTTGAAGAACAAAGAATTTTATAGCAGAGTGATCTCGAGAAAAAAAAACGGAAATGTTGCCGAGGAAAGGAAATAGATTTTACCACTACACGGATTTAAAATGGCCAGACAAACAGCTGTTTGAGTATATGTGAAATTTTGGAAATTGAAAATTTTTCTTGTCATGGATATCCCCATCAATACTACAATAACTTTAACAGACGAGTACAATTTCTGTCGTAGAGTTTGTGGAGTGATCGTGTCACATTGTATTAGAGATCAGATGATTAGTACTCAACGAAAATCATTACAAATAGATGAAGCACCGTTTGCTGGCTGCCGTAAATATAATCGTAGCTGACTGACTGGCGATTATGCTCCTGAGACAGAAGATCCAGATGCTGATGTTGTAAACAACAGGAATCATGGTGCACGTACAGACGGACCTATGGTGTTTGGATTTAAAAATCGATCCGATTGCCGTTATTTTTATATGCTGCGACGATATGGGGCAACTTTAATTCCAATCATTAAACTTGAATGCATGGTTGGGCCAGTACCGGTAATACATTCTGATGAGTGGCCAGTTTATGGTTGTTTAATTAAAGGGATATTTTTTATCGTCATGAAACTGTAAACCATCATCCAAACTAGGTGAATCCCATCTCGGGTGCACATACCCAAGCGACTGAACGCTCATGGCTAGATGCCAAAATTAATACACTGAAGAAGGAAAGATGACTTCCGATTCACTTATTCTAATCTCATCTTGATGATTATTGTTGGAGAGTACCTTGAAAAGATGATTATATGTTTATTACTTTTTTAAATGATATGCGAACTGTATACATGTTAATCATTCAAAAGTTTTTTTTCTTTTTAAATATACTGTAGGCTGCATGATAATTTTATTTACTGTTTTTTAATTCTGGTTTTTATGATAAAGAAATGTCTATAATATGTTACTGCTCTTTCCATTCACCCTATCAAGTAAAGGAAAAAGTGTGTTCGTGCTGGTTTTCCATGGTAAAAAAAAAAAAAAAGATAACGTAGACCGCAAACTATGACAGAAGAATGTTATCTTTATGTCAAACTGTGACTATATGTTAAGAGGTTAGTCTGTCAAAGTTCCTAACCATTTTACCACCACCCGATCTTGAATATTAATGTGTTCACTTTAATTAATACAGTGTTTGTCAAGTTCGATTGGACACTCAAGTACGCAAGACGAACATAGGCTAAACTTTGTTGGGACATATATATATATATATATGTATGTGTGTGTGTGTGTTATGGTATATAGTTATCATCCCTTTACAAGATAAAATCTGCTAGTTGAGCTTGACACTTTTTTTACTTGATGGTTGGCGTCTTTATTTCACAGCCGAGGTGTAGGGGCAATGTTCATGTTGCTTGGGTGTCTTAAAGTGGTGATCGTATAAGTTATAAGTTTTTTATTTGGGCTTCTCATTATGGGGCAACACTCAAGAAATCTCAAAGCAAAATAGTCTTGTGAAAGTAGCCTAACTCTCCTCCCCCTCCTGAAAGGAAATATGGTTACCTTTCTATTTCAAAGATCGGGGATTAGCCTACAGATAGTTCTCTCATATTATTCATTCCTACACTTTCTCAAAGTGCTGAATGACAAACTACAAACTTTAACATTACATCAAACAGTTTATAAGGTTGCGGTGCTCATAGGTATGTCGCTTTATTTATAGTGGCCATTTAAATTAAGAGATGGCCATGTACCGGAAGGTTGCGGTGATAAGCCATGTTTGTTCACGGCTTGTATTAGTACTCAAGTATCATATCCTGGCCATCTCCTGGTTTTGTATTTAGAATTTTATCCAAGTATCCTTAGATATTTTTAATTGGACATGGTGTTTATGCAAAAGTAACTGGTATATAAGTGATAAAAACATAACAAAACAAAGAAAAAAAAAGTTATGAGTAAATTGCAAAGTTACAAGTATGTCTATAGAAAAGAAGACATGAGCTTGCCTATAATTCCATTTGTGTAATCTGTATATTTATGACACGTTCTCTCTTCAGCTACCTGCATAATTTACACAATCCTAATCATACGTCAATAGCGCACGTTCTCTCTCTCTCTCTCTCTCTCTCTCTCTCTCTCTCTCTCTCTCTCTCTCTCTCTCCTCTCTCTCTCTCTCTCTCAACACTCCAGAGAAGTACATTTGACAAGTAAGGGACAACGCCTAAATTGCTATGTAGGAGCCAATAGGGTATGATGAGCGTAGGAAGCATTACTTGCAACATGTTTGGGTGGGAGGGACTCCAGTATTTTGGTAGGAAGGGTTAGAGGATAGCTTGAGCTAGTTTAATGAAAGTGAGTGGTAGTAGTAGGACTGGACTTGAGGAACCTGTTGAAGCTGACTCACTGATCCCTTTCTCATTCCCTCAACCCCTTTATAAATAAAGTCTCATATTTTGATTTGCATATTTTTCTGGCGAAGAAATTATATACATCATATGCACACGTGATATAGAAAAAATCTTGAGAGGTCTCCTCCACTTTTAGCTAATTTGGGATTAAAAAGGCTTTTTCATAATTATTTTTTTAAAAAAAGAGGTCTTCCCTTATACCTACTGTATATGTTAAAAATATCATCATTGTCGTGTATAGTTTACATTTTCTTTATGATCTCCACTTTCTCCATTCGTAATAAATTTAATCCATTCATTATTGTCCACATGGCAAAGGTTTTTTTTTTTTTCCATTTAGATTACGCGTTCGTAAGAATTCAACCTACTTTTTCTACACGAAAGATCGGCCTCCATTTAATTTCATCATGCACTGTATAAGAAAGAAATCCTTTAATTAAAGAATATTTCGAGTTCCATTATTCTTTAGATATGGTATATTACCTGTAATTAGGAATGATTAACTTCACATTATCCGTACTTGAGAAATTTCTAACTTCCCTCTCCATATTTTAGCCTGTTATATCATTCTATTCTCCAGAATCAAGATTTTTATAACTTCCTCTGCTCCAGAATTGAAAAATTCCCACGCCTTAGAGATGTCATCTTTTCCTTATCCTTGTGCTGTGGAGTCATCTGCCGTCTCATACTTGAACGTCCTCCTTTAATCTTTTTTATTGCAAAAATATTTACGTCTTTCTTTTTTTTCTTTGAATAGAATTATTTTGTAGATTATATTTTCATTTATTCATTATCTGTGGAATGGGAAAATTCCCCTTCTCTATTCTCAGTGCAAAGGACGGGTATCTATTTTTGAGTTTTAATCTCTTAAAAAATGAGTGGGGTAGGTTTAAGTGAAAAACGCTTTGGGTAACAGGTGAAGGTGAAGGGCTGATAGAGTATAGCAGACAATCTCTCTCTCTCTCTCTCTCTCTCTCTCTCTCTCTCTCTCTCTCTCTCTCTCTCTCTCCTCTCTCTCTCTCTCTCTCTCTCTCCTATAGATATTTAAAAATTTTATTTTTATTCAAGATGTTATTTTTTCTATCAGTAGGTTTCGAATAGCGATATATAGTGTTTACTTTTACAGTAAAGTAAATTACTACTTATTCCACAAAATTACTTAAGGAAACATACATACACTCAGCCTTATTAAGCTTGAACTTATATAAGCAATAATGGCGAGTATAACAAAAGTATATATATAATTTTTTTATTGCTTATGACATGCATCACTTTGCGTTTTATTACAATCAACTGAGAGGAATAAAAGAGATTTGGTTCTTGAGTAAATAGAATTATATAATCAAAATACAATCGTTTTAAATGGTCAACATTTTATAACCACATGGTTTACGCATCTACGTCAACGCATACAAGCTTATCCATCCCGAGTTAAAGAGAGTGGATCCATCCGACCTTCCTTCCATTATTGAAAATCCATGTATTTGCTTGACTACAATTCTTTAATACTTTCTCATCTCAAGGAAATACAGCTTCCATTTCTCTCCATTTTTGGAGGACTTGGTCTGGTAAGTGTTTCATAAACATTAGTTTATGGCAAGCCTTTAATTGTATACTGTCATTTTAGCGAAATGTATATTTTGATATTAAACTAGTGGTTAATAAAATTTTGAGGTGAAGGAGGCCATGTATTTTTTTTTACTTACTGCTAGAGAAAATGCTATAGTATTTTTTTCACAGTAACAAGTGTGATAAGAGATCCTGTTTGCGGGATATATATTTTTTTCTTTCAGGTTAAATATATTTATTGATGAAAGGATTTCCTTATTGTTTATTATTGGCAGAAACCTACAATGAATGAAAGTAAGGAATTTCTCTCTCTCTCTCTCTCTCTCTCTCTCTCTCTCTCTCTCTCTCTCTCTCTCTCTCTCTCTCTCTCTGTCGGGTTCGTTACTTTGATTAACGTACAAATTCTTATTATAATATATATATATATATATATATATATATATATATATATATATATATATATATATATATATATATATATATATATATGAGATTCACGTGGGTTTAATGTTACTATTATCTATAACGGGATTTTGTGGGTCGTGAAGATTTTAAAGTTGGAATTTTCCGTGACTCTCAGACATTTTCTTATGCAACGCGAACGATGTTTTATGTAGTTATATATATATATATATATATATATATATATATATATATATATATACATATATATATGTATATATATATAAATATCTAAATATATTTATATATATATATTTATATATATTTATATTATATATATATATATATTTATATTATATATATATATATATATATATATATATATATATATATATATATATATATATAATGCGTTGCGTTGATTAACTCTACACGCTTTCATTCTTCTATACCTATTGTTTGTTTGTTCATGATTTCGTCTAGGTGTGGGCACATAGGCTACGTAAAGGATATACTGGAATAAGAAAAAATCCCATGGTAATTTGTCTAGGCTTATAAAGTTACACATAGGCTTACTTTATGGAAATACTTTTTAGGTATAATAGATATAAAATCCTTTTAGAACTACGAATTGATATATAACTTTCCTGTTTATCTTGCAAATAACTATAGTAGTAATTTACGGAGTCTTACAGCCAGAATCGAGTTTTGTTTACATCCTGTGTTTATCATTGATCTTGATGAGAATCATTTATTTAGATATGTTATGTATTAGCTGTTTTAAACTTATTTTCCCAACCAATATAGATATTTTTTCTGGAATGAGATACGCATTTACTTTTGGTGCGTATGCGTGTGTGCTGGCCCTTTTGGTTACATAGTGTAGGTGTCATTCGGGCGGCTTGATCTTCATCGACAAACCTGATTTCTACCCACTCTTGTTGGACTGTCAGGTTGTGCTCGTTTTTCGCCTACTTGGGAGAGAGTCACAGAGTAGAGTAGGAAGATTACTATAATAGGGTTGTGAATGTTTTTCAGACCTGTGCCCATTGTTTTTGTATTAGGTATATTTTATTATAATTACATGGTGTCATTATTTTAATTTCGCTTAGCCAGAAGAAAGCTGTTCGTTTTGATGAGCTTGTAGCAGTGAATTTAATAAGCGTATCGTAGAGTTATATATAAACTTATTCATATATGGAATTACCTATTACAAATTCTGACGCTCAGGATTTAGCTTAATGTTGCTTTTTGTATAGGATAGTTTGTTAATTTTTTGGATATTCCCTCAATTGCTATGGCATTGCATTCTCAGCTTTATACGTGTTGTGTGTCTGTCAAAAGTATTTGTTCTACATTCACTGAAATTGTGTTAGACTGAGTATAGGTGTAATTTTTATAAGCACAGACAAGTTATCTTGTGTTTTTTGGTATAGATTAAGGTAATGACGTCTTAGAAGACAAACCTTTCAGTATAGTATTCTATGTCTCCTAGTTAGCCTGCTTCTATAACGTATAGCTAATGATTGACAGGTATATGTAAGCTTTTTTTTTTTTAGATATGCGCGTTTTTTTCGTGATAATAAGATTATACACACACACACACACACACACACACACACACACACGTCTACAGTGTTAGTATTAGTTTTCTCGTCAGAATCTAAGGTAAAAACTTTTCTTTATAGGTTTTTTTTTTTATGCAATGACTTCAATCGGTGTGAATGGCCTTGCCATACGATATTGCGAACACTCCTTGTAAAATTTCAGTAGGTCACCAAGGGTAAAAAATTTTCAACTTTTAGACGAAATTTATAACGAATGTAAGTGTACTATTCTCCTTATATTGAATGTGAGCGGAGTGTCAAGCTGTTATTTTCAATGAACTTCCATTTTTACCCTGACGTCTTTAGTGATAGTTATATGTCCACTTGTATTTTTCGAATAGGTGACCTCTCCTGTCCCAGTGCCTGACCTCTGGCCGAAAATTTATAGTCCATTCCGAAAGGCGGAAACAAAAGTTGCCGAAGTCTTTTTTAGTGGAAGCAACAGTAGCCAGTATAATTCCTCCCCGTCAAATGAATAAATTAGAATGCTTTTGGTTCGTGAACGCGAACCTGATCTTAGAGATATATGATAAAGAACTTGGAAAATAGAAAGGGCATACTGAGATTGCTAACATCATTTTAGGCCGTTGAACACACAAATGGTAAGAATTAAATTTTCTTCAAGGTTATAATAGAAGAAATTGCTTAAGTTGACAAGTGTAGTTATGATTACAATGATGATAAGGATTCCTCTTCATTTATAGGTTTGATTCCATCGATTTTTTTTATAGAGCATTTAGAGGAGTTAGGAACTTTTTTTGTGTGTGAAATATCAACGTCAATATCTTTATTTTTATCCGTCACATCCATAATCGGTTTATAGCAATTTTTTTCTCTAAACCAATTCTTGTCTAAAACTTTAGTGCTCTTCGGATATCAATTCAGGTGCTTTTTTATTATACTAATTATATACAAATGTACAAATATTCCCCTTTTCTAGAAACTTACTTAGTCATGTCTTTAACCCCATCAATACTTGAAAGCATTTCAGTTATGCCTAAGCTTCCTCAAACCCCTGTTTCTTGTGCATCATTAAGGTATGCCCCAATAGTTCTTCATAATACTTAGGTAATGACTGTAAGGGGATATCACCTCAAAAATTTTATTAATATTTAACCTCCCAATTATTTTTCAACATTACAAAATTTTCTCTTAATTTTTATCTCACATTTTCCATTATATTTCTTTTATATTATTACATGAAGTAGATTGCCCTCGCTTTATAAAAAAATGGGACCACGGGCTCTTGCGTTGTCACAGCCTGTGTTATTTACATAACTGCAGTTACGTAATGTATAGGAAAAATCCCTCAATTAACAAACAATTACGTAATTATGACACCCCTTAAGATTTAGTAAATTGACAATTACACCTGCAGAGATTTAGTGTTATGGTAAAAAGATCTGATAATTTCGATTAGATAGCAAAGCCGAAAGAATTCTGTTTGTATTGTTATCTCTAGTTTCGTATCTATACTGATAATTTTTGAAGGCGTTTCTGTGTTGTCGCTTCATTCAAGGCCGAATTTAAAACCAATGATGTTAAAGGCTTTTTGAAATTCCATGCCCTTTACTGGGGCGCTCAGAAGTTTTAATATATTCTCAGTTGTCTTCTTACCTTTTGAAATATCTTTTAGTTCATTGTTACCATTTAGAGTTTTGAAAGCAAGCAACACACACACACACACACACACACACACAATTTATGAGGAGACTTAGAAGTACGCGATGGAATTGTTTGGTTTACTTTTTTCTTTGAACAATTTATTATTTTTTTTCCACATTTTGAAAAGAAACGGAAAAAGTTTTTCTTCAATCTCTGAATTTTAATACTTGTTTGTGATTTTGTGAGGAAAATTTGAAATCGTGACAATTGTCAATGCAGTTTTGGGTAATTGGCAAAGAACACAAGTTTCCCGAATACTTGGTATCGTTTGGTCTATATTTATATTTTGACAAAAGAAATGCCTTGAAATTTCTTAGAACCTGTTGAGCAATTTAGTTTCAGTTTTCCTCTTCTATTACTTAAGGCATGTTAGGCATCAGGAAAGATAAAGAGTACTAATCATTTTTATGTTATAATATTGTATTATGAAGTCCTCGGTAAAAAATGAGGAATCCATATAGAAATTTAGCTAAGTGTGTAGTTCTTGTTACTAAAAATGAAAAATACTATAATTTAGAAAAAAATATATAAATGATTGCATAATTACAATTATAAGTGGATAGCTTGTAGTTGATCGAATTTGGAGAGCTGTTATCTTATGGTATTAAACTTAGAGCATTGAATTTTCATTATAGGGATATCATCCAAGTGTTACTTCGCTTGAGAATGTTCGATTTTATGCATATCATCAAGTTCTTCTCAATGTTTGTGTTACGGTACTATTAGTTTACATGCTTGGCGTACTAGCCTACTTAGTATTGTGAAATTGCTGCTAGTAACTGAGAGGATCAAGTGGGAGGACCATAAGGGCAAAGTTCAATGATCTCATCATTTACGTAAATTGATGCATGACTAAATTGGACTTAATCCCTTTGTGGCCACAAGAGAGGACCTCATGATCACTTATTCACGGAGACCTAAGCTCAGTCATGTGGCTGTGGTTACTGGGTATTATTCATACATGGACTAGCACATGAGCGTGTGATGCCATGCGTATTCGCTTGAGAATTAGTAAATTTATTAATTACCTATTTCCCCAAGCTTCGTTTTTTATGTTATTTATTCCGTTCAACAATTTGGTTGTTTAGGTTACTTCAATAATTTTGTAAAAATAACATATTCGAATGCTCACTGCGGAATCTTTTCCCTTGCTTCTCTTGTTATTATTGAATGGAAGGCATTTCGTCAAATTACTGACCCCATTTCAATTGCTAATTGGTAAAGCTGGATCTTAAATATTGAAAATATATCTTTGGTTGGTCTACTGGTTGAATTGTTTTTCTACCATTGCCAAACAATGTAATTTTCTCATGGTTTTCGTTTTCCAATTTTAATGGGAAGGCTTGTTGCATCTTACTAAATTACTATTTTAATTGTCATTCCTCTTTTTTTTTAGTACATTTAATAGGACACTGACGTTAAATCTCCTGCTTCGTCTATATAAAAAATAATTTTCATCATTAAAAAAAAAAAGTGTGTAACGAAGGATGTGAACTATAATTAAGATTACTAATATTCAATTTCTTATTGTCGGTCGCGTAAGAAAGAATTGAGGTGTACTGACATTCTTAAAGATCGCTCATGAGTGGGAGAGGCAATAAGCGTTCCATTGCACTGTCGCAAGTAAGTAGAGACACATTTTAGCCCAAGCTCCCTCTTCACTCACCCAAACTAGGAGGGGTGGCGGTGTCGTATAAGCTTGGTGCCGTTTTCCTTTCCCCTCTTCGTCTTTAAATGTAGAGCAAGCCCACCTTCTCCGTGGTTCACTGGTGAACTTTAAAGATAAGTCTAAACGTCAATGTAGCTTGATTCAATTGTTCGTATTTAGGCATTGGCAAGTAACAAGTCTTTACATCGAATCGATTTTAATTGATTAAAATGAAATATAGTGATTATGATAATTGGTGTGTTTAGGGCAATAAGGTTGTTGAAGCCCCACCCATCTCATGAGTATCACTTTTATTTAAAAGTCCCATTGCTAATTATATGATGAAAATTTTACATTTATTTTTACTGATTTCTTTTATCTGATTACAATTCGATTGATATGACTGAAAAAAACTCCTAACGCCCTTGAATTAGTCAGTGGTTATTAATATTCTATGTCGTTAAGAACGTGAATATGTCTAACTGGGTAGATATCTCTGAGAAGATTGGGCTTCCCGTATAGATGTTATCAAAACACCTGCGTAGGCATCAAGTTTTAAGGATTGGTTCTCTACGGTGTGAAGCTTTATTAGCCATATGGTGGTAGTTGTCTTTTACTTACCAGAAAACTTATCGAAGATATTGCGACTAAGATAGAATTCTTTTTTCTCCCAGTTTCCCATACCATAGGTGCCGGTGATTTTATTTGTAGTCAGTTTTATTTCCAAAATTACAATTATTCGCCTACACGAGATTGATAGCATACCTGTTCAAGATAAGTTGCTGATAGTAGGCGTAATAATACTTTGGAGTCGTAACACGATATTTTCTTAAAAGTATTCTTTATCCTGTATGCTATTAATCATTTGAACATGAGTCATGGTGATTGTTTTTGACTGGTACTATTTTTATCCTGATACTGATGTAGAACTTGGCAAATTCTTTTGCGTTGTTCATAGTTCTTTTGAAAGGTATTCATCTTGGCCATTTTCTGCAAGTATGTAGTTGATTTTTACTAATTAAAACTAGATGGTTTTTGGCAACCTCAGATTAATTTATTTGTTTGGATTTGTTGGTGAATTATGCTATAATCATGAATTATCATCCTACAAGGAGAACCTTGTTCATGATAATTCGAGGAAATGAAAATCTTGCCAGTTATCAGTCATAGGCTGATAAAAGTACTTTATCAGAGAAGTTTTTTATTTATTTTTCGGATGTAAGATCTTAGTTGATTTCATAGAAAGATATTTTCAGGAAAGACATCGGTATTAAGCATATAGGCTTTTTTTGTTAGAAAGGTATCATTTGAGAGTCGGTGGTTAAACTTCGGGAACATAGTTATTTTTGTCGACTGTCAATTATATTGATTTTCTATCGCATAACGATTTGACGATTTCTAGCATTACGTTAATATTACTTGAAAAAAATATAATAAAACAGGAAAGGTAACTGTTCATATATTTAGGTTGTTGAATCAATGAATATCGTATTTTGCGTATCTTGCACCTAAAAACTAATCGATAACGCACCGAGTTTCTGCCTCGTTTATCAAAGGTTTTTTATATTATTAGAATGACAGAAATTCTTCCTAAGCTCATGAGTAGTTGAATGTGTATACTGGAAACTTATACGTTGATAAAGGTTAAAACTGTTAAGTTATATTAGTTCACCATTTTTGGAAATTTCAAGAATTTTATAGAAACGTAATTCCAGCGACAATTTAAGAATCACCATACACTTACGAGGTAATACCCACGGTCCTTCTTACCTTCTTGAGAGTTTGTTTTCACTGAGAGAGATATTGTAGGCGTGACCATACCTTTAGAAAGAAAATGCCGGTAGTATGGTATTTGCTTTGTTTAATGAATAGTATGATGTTGATTTTTATGTAGACTGACATGAAGAATGCTTAGAAGTATATTTTGAAACGGGTATTTTATATATCGTTGCTTGATAGTTTAGTAGACCAATGTATTAACATGCTATCATGGAATTAATGTGTAATATGTAAATTATTTTATACGAAACCTTTATATGTTTGCGTTGTTCGACAATGCAGAAGTTAAATGTATATATATGAGGAAAAGGATTAACCGCACACACACACACACACACACACACATATATATATATATATATATATTATATATATATATATATATAATAATATATATATATAATTAAATAAGTGTTTTTATGTAACTACTGCTTTCATCACCTAATCTGGCTTTGTGTCGACACTGTCCCTTGTCAAGTATGTTATTTGTGATAAGACATCTAATGTGGACCTATGAACTCAATCGACGGAGACGAATTTAAAAAAAAAAAATGCATTTCTTGTGGTGTGAATAGCGGTAAAGATCTTGTTTTTCATTGAATAGGATGAGCTGTCTCTGTTGTAGATACTTTTGACGTTCTTATCGTTCTAATCTTTTGCTGGAGACGTTAAATATTTGTTCTACTGGGAAAACTTAACTCGTAGTATATTTCTCTGCTACACGCTTCTTGTTTGCACATGACAGGGGTCTCTAAAGATAGACAAGTTTAGTATTTTGTATTGACTTCCTAGGCTTAGTTTTCATATGCATAAAGACACATGCGACCGGCCAAGAACGAGAACAGTTCTCTCTTGGATTTGCCTGTAGATCTTATATATTTATTGATTGGACATTTTTGTAAACATTGTATGTGCATTTGCTTTAGTGCTAGTTATGGAGTAGTAGTTTAAGGATCAAGTTAGGTGGGTTTTGGTACAGAAACGTCTGGGATTGAGAGAGTTGAGTGTGGCGGGAGGGTGCGAGGGTAAGGAGGGTGATGAGGAAGTTGAGAATGTAAGATGAGATCTAGCACCATGGGAGTAGCGATGCCGAGTTGAGAAAACGAGTCTGCAGGTTGGCCCCTATATCGCCATGATAATTGAGAGCTTCCTTTCATGGACTCGTCCAGTTCTGAGCTGCCTCATCTCGTCACAGATATATTTTCTCTCTCTCTCTCTCTCTCTCTCTCTCTCTCTCTCTCTCTCTCTCTCTCTCTCTCTCTCTCTCTCTCTCTCTCTCTCTCTCTCTCTCTCTCTCTCTCTCTAAATTTGCATCGAAGGATCTCATATGCGAGCTTTTTACTTTTAGCTGCATATCTAAGTAAATATGGAAAATATATCATACTCTATCAAAACTAGGAGAAAAGCCTTGAAAGTAAGGGCCCCAGGAGCGTTGCTATGTATCCAGTGGAAAAAAAAGATTTCTCGTGTCCAAAATGAACTGCTGAAAGAGGAGACACCAATGTAGGAATTCTAGGTTAACATTTGAGCTCTTATAAGAAGGCAAATTGATTTGGTTCATGCCACTTGTAATATTTTTTCTTATAGTTAGTTTTTTGTATGGTATATGTACACACATACGTATATGTGCAGTTTCCTTAACGGCGTTAAATAAACTGAATCTTTAGTTCAGTCTTTGAACATCTTTGGTTCTTTTAAGCTATTGCTAAGAGGCAATTATTGTGATAATTCGCTTTACAACATTCAGCAAAGTAGTCTTTTGATATATAATTATTTTATTTGTTAGATGGTTAATAAAGCCAATTTACTTTTCATTATCGGATAAGAAGTTCTTGTCTTTAATTCATACAGGTAGCTTGAAATAAGTCATACCTGTGAAGAGAACAATGAAAAGGTCGTCCCTCTTTAGTTATTATTTTTGAAGACTGTCGAACCTTATGTGCAAATTGTTAAATTGTTTGTTTCACGGTGGAGTTGCAAGTTGTTTAGATAGGCTACATGCAGTTCAATCGCATGATGTTACAAGGCTGTTAAGTTCCTGCTTTTTCACCAACCCTCTCCCCTCTCCTTCTCTATACTCCTGCACTCTGTGCAGAATGTAAAGTCAAGTCCCTAGATTTTGCTTGTAAAGAAACTGAGGTTGTAGCTTCTTTCATCAAATATTTAGTATTTGAATTACCACCTGGTTGTTAATACTGATAAGGGTTGCAACTAAAAGTGGATAGAGAAAATAGCAGATGCGAAGGATCAGTGCTTTGTCAAAGTGCCCCATCATATGATAAGAAACTGATATTCTCCTCTCTCAAGTTAATCCTCATGATTTCAGGATATTCTTATGCAGAACATCTCCCAGTCCAGCTCAAGGGAGTCCTATTGTTTTCATAGATAAGGTGACAGAAGTTAAAAGGACACCCAGGTAGGCTGGCCCGGCCCGGCCCATTGTTGAACATGAATCTCCGATTTGGTCATCAGGTGTCTGGCGTAGGCGTTAACCCATGGTCACCTGCATTTAAATATACTCTTTCCTCCTGTTGTCGTTTTCATCGTAATTTTTTATGATGGAACTGACTCGAGTGTTTCCTGTCATATCATATAGTAAGGTTATATCCAAACAAGTACTTATTCCCTTTTTAGTAAACAAATGCTTTATAGTTAAATAAAAACACACGAGTTGTAAGTCCACGTGCAGTTCGTCTTTGATGATAGAACTGTAATGTAACAACTGGCACCTGCTGGAAAATATCTTATATTTTAAATTCTTAGATATTAATTTCGTTTTAAAACCTTCATAAAAGCATGTTTAATATATAAATAAAGTAAGATGATCACAGATGCTATGCGTACGTTTGTACTTGGTTATTGACGAGTTTCGTTTCCCAGCTGACTGACTGAGTAAACAGCTGCAGTATGTGTTTTTTGTTTATTCATTCTTGTGCTGATCGTTAGCTACGATGCAATTGAATATGTTTTTGGAAAAAACTAGAAATTATTGAAAGATTATTTTAATCTCTCTCTCTCTCTCTCTCTCTCTCTCTCTCTCTCTCTCTCTCTCTCTCTCTCTCGTGTTATGCGATTTGACCCATATGGCTTCTAATGTGGAATTCATTTGCACAAGGCAAGTGCTTGCCACGTTTGATTTCATGCGTATCCTTATATGGACTAACGTGTTCACAGTATTCCCAGCAGGATCTCTGTACTTGGAAAGTTATTGAAGTGAGCTCAGATTTATACGTTGGAACCGTCAAGAATCCTGTTATACGGTCGTAGAGTACGGCTATAAATGCCCATTTTTATGGCTTTCTTGATTTCCAGGCCTTATTTTAGAATTATTATTTACGAAATGAAAAGGGTTTCTATACTTTGCGTTTTCAACTTCATCTGTTAGATCTCGATTTTATTCTTTACATCATGTGTTATTGGAATTTCACCTTCCTTTTGAAGCCTTATTCTTGATTGATGCTGTGATTTTAGAATATACTGGCTTGTCTTTTGATTTGCTGTTTGTGCTATCATGTTAATGACAACCCGGAAGTAGTTTAAATTAGAAATGATTAGATCGTCGCCTCTGTGAACACATGCCTTTTAAATATTTATTCACTTTGTTTCATAATTAGCGCATGATACTCTCTGTAAGTTACTTCATATATTTGAAGATGATGTTAATATTTTTACTATTTCATAATTACTGTAGCCATAATAACCCTTTTAATGTTTTCATAAACAATCCTATTGCTTTTGGGCCTCAATTTGACTAATTGTTGCTGTCAACTGAGCATGCTTTGTCACTGTTTTGAACATCTTCATGTTATCATGAGAATCGGGATATTTCCTGCACATGCTGTTTGCGTGAGGTTGCTTTTCTGCTTTGGCGACTAGTATTGCTGCATCTGTGCATCCTTTCAATAGCCTTGGGATTCAGATTTGTTTGTTTAAAACTTCATTTGCAAGGAATTATTATTATTATTGTTGTTATTATTATTATTATTATTATTATTATTATTATTATTATTATTACTATTGAGAAAATAACTTTATATGAATTTGGATGAAACATAGCATAGAAGGCGTGTAAATTACAAAACAAACTTTCGCGGAATGTCTTGTCCTTAAGTAAAAGAAAAATGAAGGCGCTGGAATTAGAATTTGAAATATAAGTAAAACAAATGTTATACTCCCGCTGAAGCAAAATTATATTCCGCCACCAACAATGCTAGAAGCCAGATCAACCAAGGCACTGATGCATGATATTTTAATGTTGTATTGCTGCATTTACTTTTAAACTGATATATGCAGGCTTTTTAATTTTGCTTGTAATAACGTGCATTATGTCCTTGGAATTTTCATGTATATATACTGTAGAATTGGCAAGAGCCGACAGATTCCATGCTTTCACCGAGCTTCAACACTGACTACAGGATTAAGATTACTAATTAGTAATGATGCCACTAGTTGACAAACGTTTTAAAGCTTGTTGTGTTATGGATATAACAATCTTTATTCATGAATATTTGCTTGGTTTTTGCCTAATCTTTGCAGATAATAATTTTTAAATTTTATCTTACTGTCGTTTATATAATTTCCCGTAGTAACTAAGGGTGCAAAACTATTCTTGTTCTATTTTTCAAAGTTTGAATTGAAATACTTACATACAACTCCATAGTACGAAAGCTAACCGTCGCAGACTCTAATAACTTAACATTTACAATGTAAAATTGATAACAGTGGTGATGACATTAAAGCTAATTATTAGTAGTAATAATTTGTTGAATATAACCGTATTTGTTGTGCTCTTGATTTTAGTCGGTTTCTTTTGATGTGTCTTTTCAAACTCTATTATGAACCGTAAGGCAAATTCCCGGTTAACAAGACTATTTTTAGTCGTGCATTGCGACTTAAATATTAAGATACTTTCGATGTTAGCCCATATGATAAATGGTACGTTTTTACTTCTGTTGGGCCGTGGAACCAAGCTTTTATTTGGATGAGTTGTATTATTCAAGTCTCAGTAAAAATAATTGTTTTTCCCTCATGCAGGTTTTGTTTGTAATATTTTTTCTAGGTATTGGGTTGTATATTTATATGTAATGACGCGACTTGAATTATGGGAAAAATTAAATTACCTAGACGACACTTTCTAGCAGTTTTTGTTTTCGCCAGAGAAATTAAAAAGATGATATTTTCAATGTTTGATTCTCTTACTATGAAAAATTTCTTCGTCCATTTGGCTCGTGTTTTCAGCGTATTGTTGGTAGGAAACTAAATAAACCTGGGGTCATCGTATTGACATTGATTTTCAGATAAATTCGCCCTTTCCGTGTCGTTTGGTAGTGGTTTGTCACGTAAGGATAAAAGATTCTCAAAGCAAATTTGAAAGTTGAAGTAATTTGGAAAATATTTGTAGGTTTTGTAAAACAAGTTTTACTAGAAATTACAGACCGGTAGCTAAAAGAAAAGGTTATTTCGTAAACGTAAGAGCAGCTTTATAATAAGCACATTGGTTTGTGTACCGTCAATGAAGTTGGAAGGAGGTTATGTTTTACCCCCTGTTTGTGTGTATGTTTGTGAACAGCTTCCTGACCACAATTTTAATCGTAATGGGACTTGCTGAGATTAACTGTTATGTAAAAAGCTTGAAATGATTAAATTTTAGAAGGTCAAGGGCACGATCAAGCTAAATGTCCAATTCACGTAATTAGCTATAAGTTTGTTCATCATTGTCACAAAGACTTCAATCATTTTTTTATATTTGAGTGAATGAAAATCCACGCCAATCAATGCATGTTTAGCTAAGTCAAAGGTCGAGAAATAAGCTGCCCACGGAATTCTGCTCTCTACTAAGTGCCCCCTAGTTTCATATATTATCGGGAGTACGCATCATGGATTAATCTGTGGCTGACATTCTCTGCAATTTCTTAATCACATAAACGTAATAGAGAGCTAATCCCTGAAGGGCATAAAAGCCAGTTGCCAAGTTTTCAATTTGTTAGACCGCAGGTATAAAAATCAATCAAGGTGATGATCCTTTTATAAGGTTAGAATAGTAAATGGGAAAAATTAAACTAAAGCCTCCTAGATCGCCAGAGGCTATATCATGGAAGAAAAATAAAATCTTTGAATTGAACGAAATACACTTTTTTTTTTTTATACTAAAGTTGTGTCTCCAGCGCCAACTGAGTATTTTCAAGAGCAATGTAAAGGTAAAACTCGGACCAATTTTTGGGAGCAGATTCGAGAGACTTACCGAGACTGCGAATTGCAGTCTTGCACAAAGATAATGATAAAAAAAAAACTTCCATGTGACGTGTTATGTAGGTTGTCTTGCTGGTAATGGGCCAATGACATGGTAGTACTGAGCAGAGCTTTATTATTTTAGAGGTCAATCTTTTTTTTTTTTTTTCTAAATTCTTTGTGGACGACTGGTTTTAGTTGTCCGTTAATACCGTACATATGCATATGTCCAGTGGTTTCTACTGCAGTAACGTTCATTAGATTTTTATACCCTTCTTGAAAAAAACTTTTTCTTTTTCTTTTGACGAGCTAATCAACGTCCTAGAGTTCTTCTGTAAACATGTCCATGAATGGAGCAGCGTAGTGCTTTTATGATTGTTTTTTGTCTTGCTGCAATTTCTCGCACTGCAGCCGGTAAAAACATTTTAAGTCATCAGGAGCTTTAGATAAAAATGTAGATGGGAGTGATAGCAGTAGCAAAGATCAACAATAATGCTAATGTATTATAGTTAAAAGGATTCTGATGACGCATATCAACACTACTACCAAGGGATGAAAAGATTAGCACTGGAAAGCGTGTAATCCAAACGACGAACTGAAGATTATTTTAATAATGAAGCCTCGTGTGTTATTCAAGTATATTCCAAAGTAATGTTTGAAGGAGACTTTTTCTATTTTTGGAAATCCTGACTGGTGCAGTGACATGGTAGGGTTGCGTTCTCATAGACAGCTAATATCTCTCATTCGAACTGACACCTGTAACCTAAGTAAAGTATATTTTCGTATTATGGTGAAGCTGAGACAAAGCAATGGCTGCCATCACCATTGCTCTTTTTACTTACTTTACTTTGATGGCTGCTTTTCCGGTCCCATATAGCAGGAGAACCCCACTCTGTACAGGACCTCCGCTGTCGTTTTACCTTGTTCGTTTAGAGTATTTGACGTTTCATATCGCGTATTGTTCATTTACTGTTAAATCGTCACTGTTCTAAGACTGTTGAAATAAGAAAGTCTTCAGTTTCCTCTTGAAAGCCTTAATGTCTTCAATCATTCGAATTTTTCGTGGGAGCTTATTATATAGTCTCGCGGCCGCATATTTAAAGTCTCTGGAGTCTAAAGTAGACATATATCTAGGTTCCAACAGTTTATTATTTAACTTCAAGATGGACTATTATTATCAGTGCAATCTCAAAGTAACAGTTTCCGCACTTAAAAGTAAAGATGAAGGGGTATTTTATTTACTCAAACGTGATTTTATTGCCGATAATTTGGCATTTCCCCATTGATTTACCCAGAACACCATTTTGATGATGAGCTGTTATAATCACTAATTACAACCTTTATCTTATGGCTATTTTCCTAATTAACTTTGGGGAATTATAGATAATATGTTTACGATCGGTTTAAAGCAGTAAAGTGATAGGTCAAATTATTTTGACTTTGTTTATTAGTTTATTTATTTGATTTCCATATCTTGCTTTTAAAATGTTCCCGATGGACAATTCTTGCTACCTGTCTTGTGCATGTGTTGCCTTTCGTTTAACGCAATGTAAGTGATGAATTTGAATGTTCATCAAGTCTATCCGTATACTAAAGGTGTTTTTGTATCGACTTGATTATTGTAGTCCAAAGATGCCTTTGAACATCAAGGAATCTGAAAAGGAATTGAAAATCCCAAGATTCTAGTCTACGTGCTGTGGCGCCGCATGTCATGTTGCGGTGGTTGTCTTAACGATCGAAGAGAGAAGACTTGCAGCTGCTATAGTTGGACTGTTAGGTCGGATCGTGTGTTCTTTTCCTGACTAAGTCTGGTCAACGTTGCATGTTGATGTGCTTATTAGGTTTAGATCCCTGTATTTGTTTAGTGCTCATTTCGTTCGAGTTTATTAGAATTATGGTCTAACATCAGGAAATAATGAAAATGCGCACTTATGTTTTTAATTTTTCTGTAATCTAACATAATTTATGGCTTTGAAATTAAATTCATGTGAAAGAAATTTAAAGTAAAGAATATATATTTCGGTTGACATTACTTAAATTTATGTATCCGTATCCGTATATATATGTGTATATATATATATATATATATATCTATATCAAGAGGTAGCTGTGACTTTATATTACTCACACACACACACAACACACACACACACATATATATATATATATGTGTGTGTGTGTGTGTGTGTGTATAATAATTTTTTGCACATTTAGATATGTTTTTTTCTTTAGTCAAATAAGCCATATATTTTAATACCTAAAAGTCTGGATTCTCTCTTACACCTTGGGATCAGAGACCCAAGGGGTAATCAACTCAAAGACAATAGCTTCTGGCCGGCCGGGGAATCGAACCCTGGTCCATGAAACTGGTATGACAGTGACATAGCATTTAGCTTTGTCACTGTCTCTTCATCAATCATTTCCATATGTCCAAACTATATCCTAAACTACGTTTGTTACTACTCCTTTGAAGCTTCACGTGTGTGTCTGTTTTTTTCATTCTTACTACAATTGTGTCACCTCTATTAAACAAATACTTCATGGATAAGTTTTTTTTCCACAATGCAATCCCATTTTGCTTCCAGAAAGTAGACTTGACCGAACAATCCTTCCATTCATTTCTTTTTTGACTTCTATAGAAAATGTAAGTCTTCGATATTATGCAGGCAACCTCTCAACCTTCAATATTTCACTTACTCAATGATTGGTTTTTACTGTTGTCCCACTGTTATACAAAATTCCCCTCAAATATCTTTAAGAAGGTCCATTCATATTCTTAACTTCCCAGCACCAATTTGCCCTCATATAATTTCTGTTGCTCGCCTTCGTTCTCGTTTGAAAATGCTTAAACAAGTTATTTTCATTATTCCCAGCCAGTTGTCAATCAAATTCGAACATCCTTCTCTAATTCTAACCCTATTTCCTCATCTCTCTGGACTAAATACCTTCAGCATTAATTCTCTGAACATCATCTCCCAGTATTCCATCTCAAGATATTAAACAGTCTTGGAGAAAACACACTTGTCCCAGGCACGCTAACACTAAATCAGCCCTTCTTCATATCCTTATATCCCTTCTTCCATCATAAAACTTTTATATGCTCTTATTGTGGCTTTTACTCGAGTCTATACCTCAACACCCTTCACCCTTATTGTTTGTATCATAAGTTTTTTTTTTTTTTTTTTTTTTTTTTTTGTCTATATATTCCAGACGAAGCTTTCTCTCGTAGTGTTTAGGATATGTTCACAAGATTTTCTTGAAAATGTTATGTTTTGTTGCTGATACGGCGTACCACATGTAAGGCACGAGGTCTTGTTGTTTCAGCTCGTAATTGAGTAGGTGTATTAGACAATAAGCCAACATCTATGACCCAATATTTCTATGATATAATATTCAGATAACTATCAACACAGCAAAGAAAATCATTTACAAAGGTCCCTCAAGTAACAAATAAATAGACAAAAAACAACTAAATAAAACTCATTTTGAAAACCTTGAAATTACTGAACTACTCAAATCTAACCATATGCATTTTTCATTATCTCAAAACCTTAGGTAGTTCACCAATTAACGAACAAATAAAAAGAAGCTGGTTATGGTGGTGTTGAAATACGACGGAATGCTAACCCTAAAATTATCTTTAATATTGAACGCCCAGCTGCTATTTCACAGATAAAAGCTTTATTTACGCGGCTAAAATGGAAATAAAGGTATAAGATACATATTTAGCTTCTTTCTGTAGCGGAGTGGATAAGATATTTGTGATTTATGGCTGTGAAACTGGTAGATCAATTTCGATAATGTAAGTGTCATAAATGTTTATTATGATATGGCGGAGAGTGTTTGAGGATTTTTGAACCAATGCAAGATTGAAGGCATACTATTGATTGGGAGTGAACCCAAGTTAGTAAGACCTATTGTCATGCAAATGTTTGTGGATCCCCACCAGCGGGGTTAGGCTTGGAGCGAGCTAATGAGTACTAAAACGATGACATCTTCACCTCTCTTATCATAGGACAATAAGGTTGATTACCACAAGGTCTATAGCTTAGATTACCATATCTGATCCTGCCAAAGTCGACGGTACCCTCTTTTCACACTTAACGGTGATCGGGATTGAAGTAGCGTCAACCAAAGTAAATGATTTTTGTGTTAATTTTGTTTTATGACTACTTTCTCACCGGTTTTCGGTAAAATCTAAAGTTAGAGAGTGCATAACTTAGTCATGGAAATCTATTGTCTGTAAGTAAGGAATATTTTCTAATTAATCATATAATTTCTTATCTAGTGATTCTTGTCGATTTTGTCAGTAATGTTGAGGAGTGGATGATTATTTGGTTTGGAAGACAGGTGTGACAAGGGACTGAGGTAGAAATGTATTTTGGGCCTGCTTTGTTGGGAAGTGCAGTGGATTAGACGGGAGAGGGAGAGAAAGTTAGGGCTGCCCTGTAAACGTGTTTATTTCTGACGGCTGTGTCTAGGGGGTATGTGAAGTTATCTTGGTTAAGTCTTTCTCTAAGCGTTAATGTGAAGAATGCTCGCGCTTTATGATTTTTTTTCATTGATAATTATTCAACCTATATGTATTGTCGACAAATTAATTTTAAAAATGTATTGGCGTAGTATGTATGTTAATTTGACCTTGATTATGGATTATATTATAAAATCTTGTAATAAAGTTTATCTTATTTTACCCGTTGATCTAGGCAGTCTTGTTTTGTATTAAATCGGTCGCGTTTTGATATTAAAGAAATTCTCAGTTCTGGCTTTTTATAAACAGCAGAATACAAAAATATATTCTATAACAGTTAGTTTAATTGTCTCAGTGCATATAACTGTTTTATGTACACGTAACGAGAGAGAGAGAGAGAGAGAGAGAGAGAGAGAGAGAGAGAGAGAGAGAGAGAGAGAGAGATAAAAATTGTGTTGTGTGCTCGGGCAGTGACCGGGACACGCACCTTCAGCCCTTATAAGTCTCTAGTGAGACCAGACCTCAGTAGAAGCAGCCGACTACCCTGGACACTGCTGTTGCCACTGTTCGACCTGGTGCTTTACAGTTCCCTTGACCTTTCCCATTATCATCACCTGAATGTTCTGAAACTGATGTTGGTATTCATCGCATTCATCTTTTCCTCTCTCCAATATCTCTTCTACCACTTTGTTGAATATGCGGAGAGCATCGTGAATTACTGTATTTCCTAGGCATAGCAGAAAGTAGATGCCTGCAAGTTTCACAATTTTATCATTAAATACTAGCCCAACCAATTTTGTCCTTTTGTGACTTTGAAGTTGGGTCGCCTTATGTATAAGTACTTTGAATTCTTAGTTTCGTTCAATATTCAGATAAAAGTGGCAAATGGCCACTAGTCACTAGTACCGTTCCCAGTGGTGATCATTGTTGCATATAGCTCTCGGCCTTTTAATATTCTACTGCATTATGAGTCATGATTGAGGACACGGTCTCTTTGGTGGATGAGCCACCACCTGTGGCTCTTCCTCTTGGTTTTGTAACATGGGATGGAACATTTTGATTTCCCTTGACCGAATTGGTTTCAGAGACCTCTGAATGGGTGACTATAATTGGGTATCAAGTATGATGAAGATTTTGAGTAGGTTCCATGATGAAGGGGTGGTAGGAATTAATACGTATACATATGATTTGCCACTTGAAAATGTTATGTTTTTTAATAAAAGAAACAATTATGTTTTTAATAAGATGAAGTACTCTTAAAATTGTCTATTCGTGCATTGTGTGTAAAGTTATGCGTAGTTTTGGAGTTGAGCCATAAAGAAAATTTTAGATGAATGATTGATCTCAATATACTTAAATGACAAAAACTTGTAGATGTCCCAGAAGAAAGACTTACAAAATTAAGTTTATCTAAACAATTAATAGAATTAATACGTATGATTCTGCATGTCTATGTTGAGAAAACAAACTTTTAAGCGGAATTAGGCTTGTTTGATTAACCACAGTGGGGGCGAGAGGAAGCCCTCCAAATATTTGTATAGGTGTATTTTAATTCCTAAAACTTGAGAACATATATCGATAGTAGCTTCTCGTGTAAATATAGTGTTTAGGCTGTTGTATTTTCATTACCGAACATCGTATGATGCGTCTGAAATATATCACAATGCCCCATCTATTGAAATACCCCAGAGAACTTCTGGCCCAGTTATATTGTCGAGGTGGAGTAATTTATTTTATTGTCTTCCTTAGAATTGTTTCCTGGAACTAAGTTCACTAACCTCGTAATTCATTCACTGACGCACAATGAACTACACAATTCTATATATCCGAACATTTTCTATATTGAGAAAAAGTCATAGATTAGCTCATCTGAATTGATCAGTTACTTGGAATGGGTAATGATAAGTTCTTTTGGTTCGGTATAAATTTTATATACTGACCTTACGCAAGAAAATGTTTTCATCGGGATTCCAATATATTTCGTAGATCATTGCAGTCAAGGAATTGTTTGTCATTGCGGCTAATGGCTCTGTTCATGTTAAATAAGTAAAGTATATTTGATGAAACGTGGTTAATTCCTGAAAAAATAGTATAGCAGGAGTTAGTTGTTATTGTAATTTATTATATTTTATTTATTAAGACTAGTTATTTAATTTATTGCCAGCTTTATGTAAAGATGATTAGGGCATTTTTGTAACCAGTTTTGGTTTATTCTTATTGAAACTATTATTATCTTGCCGTCTGATATCCTGTCAATTCCCAAAACGGGTGTGTCAAGTTTTGACAAGAAAGAGAAAAAATGTAAGAACACTCGTTTATATAATTCAAACCTCATACTTAATTTAGTCTTTTGTTATCCAGGTGATCATTTCTAAATGTATTTCCTTTTTGTAATGGCTCTCATACCCAATTATGATGGTAGGCGTGAATTCATCCGACAGTTATAATAACACCTTTATAGATAACTGTTTTTGCTCTTGTTTGGGCATTGGAGTGCAGAGGAAAGACACGATGGATTGTGTCTTACCCAGAATTGGCTGTGTAAGGGCGTCATCCCACTAAGCTTTTCTATTCTCAGAACTTAAGGAGCACAGTCACTGTCTGTATGCTCTGATATGCTCCAAAGAGGATTTGGAGAGGAGACTTAATTTCTTTTGTGTGTTTCTTTTAATCGATGGGTATTACATCTTCATCGGAAGAATCTCTCTCTCTCTCTCTCTCTCTCTCTCTCTCTCTCTCTCTCTCCTCTCTCTCTCTCTCTCGTTTGTTACAAGTTCTATATGATTTACGTGTGTTAAATTCTCTCTCTCTCTCTCTCTCTCTCTCTCTCTCTCTCTCTCTCTCTCTCTCTCTCTCTCTCTCAAGAAATTGGGTCGAAAAAAGCTTTCCAGGAAATTGTTCAATTGCTAAATAGATGTTACTTTGTTTGTTGACTTACTTAATAATATACTGCAGTGTTTGAGTTTTAGGTATGGAACAATAAACAAATTCGCTGTTGTATTTATTGGAACAAGAGATCATTTGTCCCGCAGTCTAGTCTGCTTTTTGAAGAATAAGAAAAAAAAAATGGCAGTTTATGAAGATCATCATTATTTATTGCTGTTTTCGTACGACTGCCTACTTCTTTGATTTCGTCAGTTGATGTCATAAATGGTAAATGGGGAGTCAGTATTTTGTTGTAACACGATGTGCCATGCATCTGATGGAGAAATATGTCACTACATAAAACTAGTAGCCTTTGAGTCATGTAAATTGCATGTTCGCCTACAAGTGTTCCTCTTCAGCCTACATTTTAATATATTCGAAAATGTTTTTATTTACTGTATTGGCATAATCTAGTGGTAGCTTAGATCTCTTGCATGCATGGGTATGGATCAATGAATTCCAGTGTTACCATACTTAGATGAGCATCGTGTGCACTTGTCGCTGTTATTCTGCGATGTTTTGAAAATACGTTTCATGTCTACAGCAGCTGACTCTAATCTTAAACTGTTGGATACAAACTTAATGTCCATTGAATTCTTATCCCTATTCTGGGTATTCAATCGGGTTGTTTTGTATTGTATGCTGCATAATTTTTCATTTATAATTTTCACCTTTTCTTTGCATTCAGATCTTTCTTGACCAAACCATTCACCAAGTAGTACTAGGTAAACAGGTGATTCAAAGTCTTTTTATTTATTTAGATTCTAAATTACAAATTATTGTAGATTGTTAGTCCCTTTGTGACCATATGGTGGAATTAGGTTTCTAATCATGTAGTTGAATCCATAGAACTCCAGAAGGGAGAATTTGATGCTATAGCTTTTTTTTTTTTTTTTTTTTTTTTGAATAGGTAGACATGTCTCGTTTCCCTGAGTATATGATTCAAATGTATTTAACCAGGGGTTCGGCTTGGCTTGAGATAATAACATTGCCAGTAAAATGTGGATAGATACAGGTTGAATAACAAGAAAATGAAAATTTATATTATGAGGTTGTGGGTCATGTCATATATATTGGTGTTATTTGAATGGGATGTATCGAATTTGTTTGTTTGATAATTTTAGAGTTTGTTCAGTTCCGTAACATGTTTTTTTTTTTTCAATTTAATTTTGGTTGATACACGTTAATTACGGATTTTTAAGTACATTGTATTTGTAAGTGACTGACCTCTGTCGTGAAGTCTATTAGATCTGATCTCGACTTGAAAACCAAGTGTGGAATTAGTTTCAGAATTATAGTTTAAACTTGTCGCCATTAAGATTATCAAAGTAATTTAGTCGATAGATTTGACATATATTCTCTTATTAATCTTATAGTTATTTTAATTTCTTTAAGTAATGTAGCTTACGTTGTATGTACGTTATGAGAGATGTATATCTCCGACTTGGCCAAGGAGTATGGCAAATTTGAAATTTGGGGAAATTATTGTAAAGAGACAGGATCGGTGGAGGGAGAACGGATGTGTGAAATTACTTGGGAGGATGTCTGTCAGGGCTCGATAATTTATCCTGTTTGTATTGTTTTTCTACCGCCATATCGTAAACAACCATCATGGTAAAGATGCTTCAAGTGTTAGGTAGTAGGTTGGCCAGGGCACCAGCCACCCGTTGAGATACTACCGCTACAGAGTTATTTCGTCCTTTGACTGGACCGACAGTATTACATTGGATCCTTCTCTGGTTACGGCTCATTTTCCTTTTGTCTACACTTACACCGAATAGTCTGGCCTATTCTTTACATATTCTCCTCTGTCCTCATACACCTAGCCTAACAACACTGAGATTACCAAACACTTCTTCCTCGCTGAAGGGATTAACTACTGCACTATAATTATTCAGTGGCTACTTTCCTTTCGGTAAGGGTAGAAGAGACTTTAGTTATGGTCAGCAACTCTTCTAGGAGGATACTCCAAAATCAAGCCCTTGTTCTCTGGTCTTGGACAGTGCCATAGCCTCTTTACCATGGTCTTTCACTGTGTTGGGGTAGAGTTCTCTTGCTAGAGGGTACACTCGGGCACACTATTTTATCATATTTCTCTTCCTTTTTTTATTATAGTTTATATATGAATTATTTATTCTAATTCTGTCACTGTTCTTGAAATATTTTTACTTTTTAATTACTTTTCTTGTATTTCTTATTTCATTTCCTCACTGGACTATTTTCCCTGTTGGAGCCCTCGGACTAATAGCATTCTGCTTCTCCAACTAGGGTTGTAGCTTAGCAAGTAATAATGATAATGATGATATTAATAATAATTATAATAATAATAATAATTACGTATTGGGGTTATATTTTTCACTTTTATTAGTGTATTTTTTGTTTTGTTTTTACTTGAAGTGATTGCATATTTAGGGTTAATAGATTTTGACAGTTCATTCTTAAATGCTGTGTTTTTAATTTAGTTTTCAAGTGACGACAAACCATCCCCTTAAAAGAGGGAATTGAATTGTGGTGGGGAACATATGGAATGGGATGATTAGATCTTCTGAGTTCCACGCAGAACAAAGAAACTCATCTTGGGCCAGAATGATAGTACAGATTAGAAGTAACTTCAGCTAAACTATGATTTCAGTCCTATTAAATAATGGCACATAGAGCTCTCTCTCTCTCTCTCTCTCTCTCTCTCTCTCTCTCTCTCTCTCTCTCTCTCTCTCTCTCTCTCAAAGACCTCGCGTGTGTCTGTGTATGTAGTTACCCCAAGATTTATGCCAACTGAGAGGATGAGAACCAAGACTTGAATGTGAGACAATGTGGAACGTGTCCATGTTGTGGCACTAGGGGTATTATTGTGTAGGAAGGGGTGAAGGAGAAAGTGCCTGAGAGAGTCGGTTGTACGTGTGGGCAGGGAGGGAGTAGTCCTCTCCTGTGCTTCCCTGACATAATTATTGGTAGTAGGAGGCGGCACCGCCAAGGTTATCTTACTCTCTCACACACAGGAAGGTAGAGAAGAGTGAAAGAGCTTTTAGCACTATTTGGAAAGACAAGTAAATACGTATTTTTTTTATAGTATATGCCTTACTGTAACTCATTACAATATGTTCACGATCAAACAGAAAAGATGTCCCGGTAATTATTGATGTGATGTACTGTCCCCTATAATGAAGTTAATGAAAAATGAAATATAGATTTAAAAGTAGCGTTTATTTCGTTTATCATTAGATTATTAAATGGCGTAGAATAGATTCATGTGTATTTTGAATTTTTATTTTGTTCATAAACCTTTGAAAAAAATCTGCAGTAGTCAGTTCATCTGATGTTTGCACGTCACAGTTTGAGACCTAACTTCACCATTCCACTTGCAAAATGTCCAGATTAGCAAAGTCTACATATAAACGTTTTTTGTTGTGTGTGCTTGCTTGAAAAATTTGGAACTGTTCTGTTATATTTTTATATAAGTAAATTCAAATGTATATATTGTCCCATGTAATAGGGTGTTTATAGTGTGTGCCTGCCATTTAGCATTCGATGAAATGAACTTGAACAAATTAATTTTGTGTCATCCACAGCCTTGACGTACCACGTCCTCGCCCAAAATTATGAAAAAAACTACAGCCTAGAAGTTATGATACCTCGTGATTATTTCATGAAATTCCTATATTGTGAAGTACAGATACCTGTGTATGTATGTGCATAAATACATTCTGGTTTATATACCCATTTGTCAAAACTGATGATACTGATTTCTTTCCTTTCAAGTGTGGTGAGGCATTAGAGGTTTCATTCTTAATGATTATAATGTGCCTTTCGAGGAGTTTCGAAGGGAGGGGATTGGGTTGTGTGAAGACTTTTTAATGGTTTCCTGAAGATTTTCCAAGTGGAACATACAGGGTCACCCGGTGGGTTGAAGGTCACTGGGCCATGTAACCCCATGCAACCTCGTACCCTCCGTTATATTCTAGGTATATACCATCCATGCCTTAATTTTTTTACATTTTTGTTTATTTTATTTTTTATCGTACTTTTTAATGGAAATAAACACGCTATTATTTTTCAGTAATCGTAGTCTTTGTGTATCTGCATTATTAAGGTCCTACTAAATTTAAATCTTATGAAAATGTAACCTGTTCACCATGTACTGTAATTTTGTCGAAATTATTCAATATTGAAGATAATTTCCTACCGACAGTATGAGGTGTGTCAAGGTGAAGACTAAACCTGTGACGTTTCCCACCGCCTCTACCTTCCTCATTCACTATAACCTCCGAAGTCTCTCGATTAATCTTGGAGCAATTGCAACGCACGTTTGTCCTTTCAACTAATACTGATCCGCCCAGTATCCTTCAGAACCACCCACAGCTCGTCAACACCTTTACGTTTGTGTTCGTCACTCGTGTAGGCTAGTAGAACCAAGTTAGTCTCTCTCTCTCTCTCTCTCTCTCTCTCTCTCTCTCTCTAATGCTCTGGGATAAGAACACTCTTTCAGAATTTCCATGCCAATTAGTTAAGTACGTTAGTCGTTAAATTAATACATCGAAAAAGTTATGCTTATCGAAGTTATATTCCAAGTAGAATTGTTATACCGGGTTTTTAACTATGAGAGATTTTGACCCTTTGAGACTGGTTATTTGTCTCCTATTGTTACTGGATCGGATTTTATTATTTTTTTGTGATCTCTCTCTCTCTCTCTCTCTCTCTCTCTCTCTCTCTCTCTCTAAAATGTTCTGGGATAAGATCATTGTTTCAGAATTTCCATATCTAGAATCTGAATCTTTAACTGTGCCATGATTTCGTATGATATCAAATTGCTTTTATCTCCTTTCCATATTATGTCCTAGCCTGGGTCTCGGAGATTTCGGGTTTAATGAAATTTTTGGCTATATCTCGGTAATTATTCATTGTAATCTTTATCTCTGTCCTTTCCCTCTTTTTCTTATTATTATATTCAACTCATACTTGATTAACCATCCAGTTTATTTTTAAGGTAAGTTAAATTTTCCAGCCCTTCTACGACTCCGCACTTCCATATCGTGATCTACCCTAAAATTTGAACTTCGAAAATATCCTCTATATATGTCTTGCAATGTAGATCACATTTTGTGACTTGAAATAAATTCTCTCTATTGCAAAATCAGCCTTTTTTAATTATATAGGTTTTCCGTGTTCTTTCTATTTTCTATTCCAATCTTCCTACATTCTCTCTCTCTCTCTCTCTCTCTCTCTCTCTCTCTCTCTCTCTCAATATTAGTTCATCCGGAAATATTAGTTTTATGGGGATACTTTCTCTTTAGGAGAAAAAATACACGCAGAGTGTAGAGTGTATTCTGTATCTTGTGTTTATATACTTGAAACGTATATTATCTCTCCTTTTAAAGGGTAAAGTTATATCAAGACTTTATATGGTCTGAATTGCCTCTTTAACCATAAAGAACCATTATAAACTCTCGGTTTATGGGGCTTGGAGCTATTATGTTGATTTTTATGAATGGTGTGAACGTTCTTCAAGAAAAAATAACGAGCTGTTCCTGCCGTCTCATTTCAAAAGCTCTTGATGTTTATTTATTTAAAAGGTTCATGATATCTGATTCATAACACCCAGATCTAGTGTGAAGTTATTATGTATGGTGAAATACGGTTTATATATATTTTCTAGTTTACTTTCATTTGAAACTCTATTATATACGAACTGACTGGTCATATCTAGCGCAGATTTGATATAAAAAGGGAAAGAATTGGGTATGAAGACGTGTGGCGTAAGTTTAAGGAGCCGATGTACTCATAAAACAAATATTTTGGAGCTTTGAGAAAACTGAAGGATTTTTGTAAGGAGCTAACTTGAAAGTTGAATTTATATATCAGGCTTATAAGCAGTTGTCTGAATTTTTGTATATTTTCTACTTTCAAGGAATTTATAGATGTTGGACTTCAAAGATGAAAACATTTTTATTATAATTTATCAAGATTTTCGAATTTGGTAACTGGATTTACTTCAACTCCTTTTATATATATATATATATATATACAGTATATACACACACACACACATATATATATATATATATAATCGTAAGTACAGTCGTTATTCCCTATATAAGCCTATAGTTAATATCCTGTCGAATTGCATATTTGCACTTTTCCCATCAGTACAGAGAAATTCGATGATATGTGATTATTATTCCTCTTTAATTTGCTGATGCCGAAACTTTAGAACGTCTCAAATCATATAATGATGGTTTGATAAAATTATACAAGAAGAGTTTTCACAAACCTAGAGAAAAGGAACGAGGAACCGGGTGTAATATAGCGGTATAACATCATGGAAGATGCAAGTAAATGAATCTTAACAAACCCTGATTGCCTTACTCAAGGCAGCTGCATTTTTCAATGGGGCACGTTTATTATATCCACCACGTCACTCCACCCGAAGGTGAAGTCATTCCTCTGCTGTGATGGCGTAGATCCTGTTGTTGCCATTAGCGTTCATTGAATTAAAGGTACACTAAAGGAGAAAAGATTGTTGTTTTTATTGTTTTTTTTTCTGTTTGTTACTGTTTGAATAATTTACTCCTACAAAATGCTGACTTCAGAGAAAATAAAACTCCAGTAGTTGCTACGGTCATGTTTTACCTCTTATGTTTAGGGTGAATTCTGTGTAAAACTTCAACAGCTTCAGAACCGCGATACTGTATATAACTGCGTGGTCTAGCGAAGTTCTGTACTGTTAGTTTAATGGACAAAGGAAATGCCGGGCACCGTCATCCCATGGGTCTCGTCAGTGCCTGTGGGGTAGTAGGCTTAAGCTAGCAACTTTCTGTGAGCCCTTCTCTGAAAAAATGCTGTTAGCTACAAAGGATATTATTGCAATTGATATATTTTCTAATTACATTGTGGCTAAGATTGTAATTTATCGGTATTGTCTGTGTCACCAAGTAAGAAATGACTGATTTAGCATTGCGTATTAACTGCAGTAATTGTTTCCAGTAGCGGTGTGATGTCCCTGTCCTTCACTGTAGCTATTATTATTTTAAGGGTTGTCTAATGATTAGGAATTTGTTAAAAACTAAGAAACATCCAAGGGATTATTTTTTTAAGAATAACTGCAAAAAAAGAAAAGTACTCCATCGTTTGTAATATATAATCTGGCTATTATAGTAATAGTAGTACTTCATCGTTAATCATTATTATTACATAGAAAATCTGCGAAAAATTATTAATAATTCAAGTCTAAAAATAGAATTGATGAGCAGAGTTTGCCACATCCTACACAACTTTATACTTTCACAAGGAATGTTTTTTTTTTCTGTAGTTTTTAGTTAATCTAGACGATTACCTGGTTCACAAAGAATCATGACTGAATATCGTAGTTTTCCTTTCCATCATTTTTTTTCCTGATAAAGCTGACCGCTTTTTGTGTTTATATTTTTTTTTTCCTTTTTTTTTTTGGTATAAAATGCAATGTTAAACATAAGAAATCGTTGCTGATACACAAATCCTATAATTCTGTTGCGATTAATTTCAATTTAGAGAACTGGAGTAAAATTGAGTGAATATGTAGACACCATTGTTTTATAATATTTGCAAAAAGGATATCATCAGTGGTTTTCATGGAATCAACAACAATTGAATCCACGTTGATGCATCCAACTCTTGTCAGGGTAAAACAGAATATTTTTCACTTGGAATTCTTTCACAATTAGGTGGTTAAGAGCGAGGGAATTTAAAAGGTTTGGCATGTGTGAAATTCCCAGCTTTTTAAAGGTCACTTATGAGTGTCAGAGGCAAGGGACATGACCATGTAGAGACCGACGTTATTATTATTATTATTTTATTATTATTATTATTATTATTATTTTATTATTAATATTAATATTATTATTATTTTATTATTAATATTATTATTTTATTATTAATATTATTATTTTATTATTAATATTATTATTATTATTATTATTATTACTACTAGCCAAGTTACAACCATTGTTGAAAAAGCAAGATGCTACAAGCTCAAGGGCTCCAATAGGGAAAAATAGCCCAGTGAGGAAAGGAAATAAGGAAATAAATAAATGATGAGAACAAAATAACAATAAATTCTAAAAACATCAACAACGTCTAAATAGATATGTCATATATGAACAATAAAAAGACCTATATCAGCCTGTTTAACAAAAAAAAAGATTTGCTGCAACTTTGAACTTTTGAAGTTTGTTTCAACTACCCGATTAAGAAGATCATTCCACAACTAGGTCACGGCTGGAATAAAGCTTCTATAATACTGTGTAGTATTGAGCCTCATGATTGAGAAGGCCTGGCTATTAGAATTAACTGCCTGCCTAGTATTACGAACAGGATAGGTCCAGGGAGATCTGAATGTAAAGGATGGTCAGAGTTATGAAAACTCTTATGCAACATGCATAAGCAAAATCAGCACCTAGTCCCCCATCTCCAATGAAGGGAGGGTCAAGGAATGGCTGCGGATGATTGAGCAAGTAGACATACAAGGTCTCCAAAAACCCCATCCTTAGCTCACAGGTCAGTGAAATTGCAAACTAGTGAAAACTTATCGACATGTAACTAGGGCTAGAACTTCCCACCCGCCAATCGTGAGTCAGAGACGTTAACCACTAGGCTGTGATAGAACTTGGTTTAGTACATGTGCCGTAATATTAAAAACTGAAAAATGTACCTTTGTCGAACTGGAATGTTGAGTTTCGTCTAATAGAACCATATTCGTCTTTGGCAACAGGAGGACAGGAAAATGTCAGTAGCAGACCTGCCTTAGTTATTTAGTAATTTTCCAATTGACTTTGTTCAAACAATTTGTTTAGGTATCAGGGGACTGGACAAGATATGGTATATCACCATTATACACGCACACACGTGTATATATATGTATATATATATATATACAGTAAGTATATATATATATATATATATATATATATATATATATATACATATACATATATATATGTGTATATGTATATATATACATATACATATATACAAAATAAGATAATAAAAATTATTACAACTCTCTCTCTCTCTCTCTCTCTCTCTCTCTCTCTCTCTCTCTCTCTCTCTCTCTCTCTCTCCTCTCTCTCTCTCTCTCTCTCTCTCTCTCTCTCTCTCAATAACAGAAGGGAAAATATTGAAAACTTTGTCCTCGTCAGCACTTTATTATACAGCATTGTCTTATTCTTTACTGGCCTTGATAAATTAGTTTAGTATTTAATGGGAGTTAAATTTAGTCATTGTGTGATTTTGCACTGATATAACACTGACAACCAGATGATCTCCCAAGTATTTCGAGGTTAATCAGTGAAGTTCAGGTCATGAAGTATTTCGCGATAGTTGTATTTTTTTTTATTTTTTAATATATGACAATTATTACCATAGGCATGTTTACATAACTAAGAATAAATAAATCCTTTTGACATTCGTTAGCCCCTTAGGGAAATAGTCCCGTCATAGCATTGAGGATTGTCCTTAACTCCCTTATATAATAAAGAGCAAGTGTCTGGCTATATATATATATATATATATATATATATATATATATATATATATACATACATACATAAATTGTATATATCCCCTTTATATTATATAGAGTATATATACTGTATACATATATTTCCGGTCACGCTCCCATTATTCCTCCAAAGGCTCAGCTCTCCCTGTTCCTCGGATAAGAGAGGGAGGGGGTTAGTCTAGCCCTGTTGAGAGGGATGTGCGCGTGTATGTAATTCTATGTAAATATTTAGCCGTCAGTTAAAATCATAATGCTTTATCGGTCTGTTTTCAAGTATCTCCAGATTTATTCTGCTTTTTTTTATGGTGATCTCTTATTACTTTTTATAAAGGCTTACTTAAGGAACAGCCCTCAGTCCTGCTTTTTTTATGTTAATAATTAATGATTTTGATAACATCCGTGTGATTGCCTCATCTGAAACACGGGAAAAATGTGATATTTTAAAATGAACTCTCTCTAGATATTGTAATCAATCCCTGAGCGCAGATAAACTAAGCAATCATTGACAGTTGCAAATTGAAACACAAACGCTTATGTAAGAAATCCTAGTAGGACTAAATACGTTAATATTGACGAGAATGTTATAAAGAATCATAGCGGTGTTGTATGCAGTTGGCGTGAATATTATTGATTTTTTTCAAAAGAAAATAATGATGCTATGGAGGACGCTGATGAAACCTATTATAGACTATTACTTGCTTGCATGTTCTTAGGGGCAAATGAACCTGCTTGAAAGTATCATACGTAATTTTTATTAAAGAAAACAAAACAAAAACAGGTGACCAGTTGCACGACTTTCCATACTGTGATAAGCGGAACGCAACGAAATTATGTAATATATAGTGTTAGAGGGATCACTAAGATTATATACCAAATCAAAGAAAGCTTGGTTCCAAACCTTCCCAATAGAGCCAGAAAAAATTGCCCTTCCGTTTCATCGCAACTAAAGAACTGATTTCAGATGCTCATTTCCCCCAACGTATCCAGCGGAAAATGTATGTGCATCATCTTTTGCCTTCACGCCCTCTAGACTGTGGAACTGTCTGCCTTAATGTATATCAACCACCACGAATCAGCTGTCGACAAATTTAAGCATTATTATCATTACTATGTAAGTCCAGTAAGTCCAAGGGCTCTAATAGGGAAAAAAGTTGGCGAAGAAAGGAAATGAACACTACGAGAAGTAAAGAATAAAGAATATGAAATATCTTTTTATCAGTAACATTGTTAAAACAGAGCTGTCATATGGAGAGAGACTAATGTCAGTCTGTTCAACACAAAGACATTCGCTGCAAGTTTGAACTTCACGATGTAATGTCACTGGCTATTTCGGCCACTATAATACAGACCCCAAATTTAAGTGGTTCTGCCAACCTGTATTCAATAGCATACTGATTTCAGCTCTAACATTAATGGTTTCATTAACTGAAATAAGTATTATATTAGTTTTCCCATTGGAAGGGCCTCAATGAGGTCATTCCATTCCCCTCCCTTTTTTCTCTGTATAATGTAAATAATGATGATGGTCGTCTTATGAAAATGTTAAGATTACGAGTATATTAGATGTAATGCTCATCCTGCCAATACAGCTTGTTTGACTAGCATTTATCATTATATCACCTTCTCTCTTTTACAGGTACTTGTAGAGCAGTAACCACAAACATCTCATACGAAGGTCGCCGGTAACGTATTCATTCACAAATTCATGGATAAATTACGAAGTTCATTTTTCGATTTCACCAGTAGTTACAATTGATTTACCAAGATTTATATAGCAACATCTTTACTTCCCGGAAATTTGTATATTTTCCGCCATGGTTTACATGTGGACGAGAGTAGCCTATATTTTATCATATTTTATTTTGGAAAATTATCATATTTAATTATCGAGATCCATTTTTAATAATTTTCTACCAAGAATGTATGGTTTCCTTGTGTGCAAAAATCAGTCTTAATATCTTTAAGGTGGTACTATTTTCATCCATGAGATTGCCCCTTATGGCTTGTCTCAGCTTACTTAAGCGAGCTATTTTAGGATTGTCACCCCTTCCCTTTATTTTTTTCCTCCCTTTACCTTTTCAGTGTGCTCTCTTTCCATTTATACTTCTCTCCATGTCTCCGTTAATTCGTTCCGAATGTTGTATGATGCTTCAAGATTTCAGTGCTTAGAATTTGGAAAAGTGGTGTAGTTGGCCAAAGTATTGTTCAAGTTTTTAAGGACAATTGTATACGGCGAAACCCAGTATATATATATATATATATATATATATATATATATATATATATATATATATATATATATATATATATATATATATAATATATAAGTAAGATTGAATTCATTGGTGGTTGTTTATGTACAAGAAAATAGGTAGAAGTTGGGCTGATGAACAGAGATAAGTCTTTAGAACATGACAGACCTTCGTGAACATCTGCTTTGGTTTTCAATAATTTAGTTAAATTGTACATGGCCCAAGAATATGGTGTGATAGCCTGATAGAAAAAGTGACACTATGCTATTTCTTTCGTTTAGTCAGAAACTATGGCTCTGGGTGGTATTTGCTTTTAGAATTGGCACACTAAGGAGAGAGAGAGAGAGAGAGAGAGAGAGAGAGAGAGAGAGAGAGAGAGAGAGAGAGAGAGAGAGAGAGAGAGAGAGAGAGAGAGAGATAATTTTTAATGTAGTTTTTGTCGTATGCATTAGTTAACTTTTATAAAGAAGGGTTACATATTTTTTATATTAATTATTTTTATCGGCAATAACGAAGAGAATTCTCATTCATGGAATCCAAGATAATTTTTCAAGGGCTGTCTGGAATTATCTGGGGCTTCATGCTGGACGTCATTGGCTTTTCTGGCTACGTCTGCTTTTTTTTTCCTTTGATGTCTAACGTTGTTTAGTTTTTTTATAAGAATTGTCACGTCCTTTTTTTTCTCCATCATCCCAAGCTTTAGTCTGTATTTTCCCACAGCTAATTAGTCAGCTTCAATATTTGGTCTTTTGTAATTGCATATATTTTATCAGTATTAAATTGTTATATTATAAAAGTGATCTCAATTTTGTTTTTTATTGCAAAGGAGTTTTAAGGCCCTATTCTGAGTACTTGGTTCTTTTGTGATCACCAAACTGCACGTAGCAGATATTAATGCTTTCACAGGCATGGTTGAGGGGCCATTGAACTAACTAAAGGTATTGAGTATGCTGTTCATTATATCTGTAAAAGATTTTTCTCATTACTCAGTATTTGGTGCGATATATATATTGCATTTAATTTTGAAGAAAGGTGATGAAGTCCTTATTTAGTAAACACAAACATTCTACGTTGCATACTCTTTAATGGAAGTAATATTGATTGTTGTAGAAGAGATTTAATTGAAAATCAGTTATCAGAAAAGTTGAGAATTTGATAGTCAAGAAGAACCAGAATCAAACACAGTTTCAGAAAAGTGTCATGTCCATCGGTTTGTATTTAGAATACGTGACCCAGTTTGAAAGTCTTTTCTCAAGCTGTGAGTCTTTGCATGAGATTTGTTGAGAGTTGTTATATGTTGAGATGTATAAATATCTGGGATTTTTTGCAGTCGCAAGAAGTAAACTTTGCCGTAGATTGCTGGTAGGATTAGTGCATGTGGTTATTTACGTCATGGTTGTAGGAAGTTGTGGATGATGTGGCGAGCTTTTATGGGTTCGGGCTGTCAGGCTGTCGGATTATTACGAACGAAACCCTAACTGGTTTATGAGTGCCAGATAAACAGAGGCAAGCTCTCTCTCTCTCTCTCTCTCTCTCTCTCTCTCTCTCTCTCTCTCTCTCTCTCTCTCTCTCTCTCTCTATATATATATATATATATATATATAACGTACAGTGAATTATTACAAATAAAATATCTTTATTAATTTATATTCTACCAATCACGTTCAAGGCTCCCTCCCAATTAAACGTTTTAGATCACATTTTGTTACATCTACAAATATCCCATAAAATGTGTACAAAACAAATGATGCAGGCAAAGTCCCTTAAGAGAATGTACATATAATTGCTGGTCCGCCTTTCAGTTTGGATTATGCTTGAGGTTTTATGTTCCTGCTTTATTTTATAGTAAGGTTTATACTTCTGTGGGGTAGCTCCTATGCAAATCAGAAATTCGTTACTTCGAGTAAATATGGGGGAAATATTCAAACTTATGATAGGGTTATGATAGCCTATGGGAAACATTCCTGCATGACATTATGCAAGACGGGAGTTTGAGACCCGCTCAAGCTTGATAGTTTACAATAGTGTCTGTAACCTCATCATCCTTGTGAGCTTGGGAGGGAGGGTGTTTTTTGTAGCATATAGGTCTACCTGCTAAGTCGTCAGCAGCCATTGCCTGACCGTCCCTGACCCTAGCTTGGTGGGTAAAGGCTTTGGGTGCCTGATTACATGTATATGGTCAATCTCTAGGATATGTCTTATCCTTTGCCTATGCCAATCATGGCCGATTTTTAACCCGTTGATAGCCTGGCATTTAAAGAAAATCTTGTTCGGTATTTTAGTTGGCTTTTATTGTAAATTTGTGTGTGTTTTGAGAGAAGGGTAATTGATTTGTATATATGTATTTTTATATTATACAGTTTATAAACTTTTCTGTGTGTTTTCATCGCAGTGATTAGGAAAACTTTCTTTTTCTGGCATCATAGTAGTTTTGAATATGCTTTCATGGTTAGAAGTTGTGGTCTAACGCAAAAAGTTTTGAATTTATTGTCTATCTAGACCAACGTAAAAGTGTTATTGTAAGCCATACTCTGTATATTTTTATGGCTTTTATATGGCGAAATGGCTGCAGTTGCTGCTTTGTCTTACTTGGCAACAAAACCAGTGTCCAGTTATGTCAGCTTTATAAAAAAAGAATGTCATGATCCAAGTTGCCAATCAGATACGTGATTAGTCGATTTTGATGGGTAGTACCAAAGAATTTGTGTCCACCCAAATTAGGAAAAGATTAAACCGCGAAGCCATCCCCATTAAAAGAATAATCAAAGTATTTGGTAAAAGCACAAACATTTACAACAGCAAATGCAGCTGTTTCTAGTACGCTGCAAGACAAAGGCCTCGGACATGCCTTCATGTCTGTGGTTAGGCCATTTTCATCATCATGCTGGCCACTGCAGATTGGTGATGGTGAAAGACTTTAGTCTGATCGCTCACAGCAAACCAGTGGGGGCCTCTGACTAGTACAGCTTTGCTCATAATAGCTATACGCAAACCCTTTCACCACGTTAAGGTAGTTACATTAAAAAAGAGGATACAATATATATATATATATATATATATATATATATATATATATATATATATATATTATTGATTTGTAAAAAGGGTGACGTCTACCTGTTTTCCAAGGTTACATATTCCAGTAAAAATCTGGCTGGATGGACAATATAGTTTTAAGACATGTTGACAAGTAAATGTTTCCGTGAATTCGGCAACCTGAAAGGTCGAACCAGGAAAAGCAGAGTGACATCTTGTCCTTGCGTAGCATCACCAATAAAGCTAATCCCGCCATAGTTGCAATTTCTCACATATGCACAGTATTACATCGTATATGCTAAATACTCAAATTCGCTTATACTCTCTCCTCATTCAACATGTGAATGAGTTAAAGCAGTTTCAATCAACAAATTTTGTGTCATTAGATTACAATTAAAATGCAATTAAAGAACAAGTGTCTAGCTGTGTATATATATATATATATATATATATATATATATATATATATATATATATATATATGTATATGTATGTATGTATGTATGTATGTATGTATGTATGTATGTATGTATGTATGTATATATCTTTCCTGTCACTCAGGGGGAGAGGAGTAGTCATACGTTGGTGACAGGGGATACCCCGAGAGTAAGACTCGGAAACCACACATACAAATTGCCGAACCACCGGGTTATAGTTAGGAAACGGAGAGGAGGAGGGAAGGGTTGAATCTGTGCGCATGTGTGCATATATATCTAAATATTGAGACGTCATACTCCTTCATAGCTATATTGATCTAAACAGTGAATTAGGTACCAGTTAGTGGTCGATTAGGTTGGAGAAGCTTCAAAAGTAGAAGCTATATCCTTAAAGAATTGCTGATAATTATGATTCTACCATTAAGGGAAAAGACTTAGTTTGATTCTGTAAAAGTGAATGATTCTTCAAGAATTAGTTGCCGAGGTATATTAGGCAACTAGGGCTCCTTAGCAAGAAGCGTTAAATTTATTGACAATTCCAACGACTTGACGCTTGAGCATTCCGACTCTGAAAATGTAGCTTGGTTTAACATTTCTCCCTTTGAGCTTGGATGATGATGATGATGATTTTTTTTTTTAACAGGCTTAGAAGACAGTTACAAATAGTCAAATATCGATGCTATATGTTATTACTAATGAGTTATTTAGGCACAATAGATAAATATAGGAATAACCTATGTACGGGAATGTGTTGTTATGGTGAATAGAACCCCATGTTAAGTTGTGTCGAGTGAATCCCTTCCCACGTAATGTAAATGTAATTCGAAGTTTTTGAAAGCAATGTAACTTTATTTTACTGAAAAAAAAATAATGAAACTTTTGTGCTATGCATTAACATTGTTCGTTAACGTGAATATTATGGACTCCTTATTGATGCACTTTTTCTAAAATATTTACAAACTACTGTACGTTTTGAAAGTTAGTTGGAATGTCGAATCTTTGATCACAATATGTTGCATCATAGATTTTCATTTCCTTCTTTGTAGGCATCATAATTATTCTTCATGAATTTATTCAAGTTCCATAGGAATGATTTGCTACGAGTTCCCAATGTAATTCTATTAGTGACATTGATAATCCGAGGTGTTTTGTTAAGTTAAAATTTATTTTTGTGTTATACAAGAAAGTATATGTAAGGAAAATTATAATACATTAACTAGTTACGATTTTGTTGTGAACAAAACTAAGGAAAGAGAGAGAACTTCGTAAAAAGTATTTTGATCATTACGAAACTTTGTTGAAAAAATTAGGCGAAAAACAACACTGGTATCTGAAATCTGTTCGTCATTATACGCGCACCTTTAAGAAGGATAAGGTCATGTATAGCAGCTAAGGGATGGCCAGAGTTTAAAGTTACCCTGTCCTAATATGGGAGAGGGTTGTCTGTAATCGTGTGGAAAGTTTCCGTATCTGCAACATGGTTTATTTATACATAATTTATATACCATCTATAATATATATATATATATATATATATATATATATATATATATATATGTATATATATATATATGTATATATATATATATATATATGTATATATATACATGTATATATATATATGTATATATATATACATGTATATATATATATGTATATATATATATATATATGTATATATATATATGTATATATATATATGTATATATATATATATGTATATATATATATATATATATATATGTATATATATATATATGTATATATATATATATATATATATATGTGTATATATATATATATATATATATATATATATATATATATATATATATATATATATATGTGTGTGTGTGCGTACGCGCGTGCATGCATGCGGGGGCTTGACTAAGTTTTTGTTTGGAACTTCACAATTCGATAGATGTTTTACCGTGGCTGTCGTAAAACTTAATCAGTGCATGGTTTTGTAATCCCAATAAGGTTGATAATAATAGACACTTTAAAATACTCGCCTTTTCCCCCTTTTTGGGTTAATGCCAGAAGGGTAAAGCCTACCGGTTCTTTGCAAGTTTCTATGGTGAGATGTGACGCCCTGATCCTTTCTTGACTTCCAAGGTGGTCAACTATAGGCCTAGTATCTTACTACTGACGGCTTTTGTACTTTCGTTTTCCTCTCAAGAAGTCAGGTCTCCAGTAGTGACGGTGCTCTCATGATTTACTGTTATCCTTTTCACTAAAAAAGAGAGAAAAAAAAGGTAGGCGACGGCTATGAACACCAATATGACGGGTTTACTTGTCGAGAGTTTATGCATTTTTGTTTTTATGTGAGATTGCTATAGCTTTACGTTATAGGAATTACCAGAAATACAAATGTAAAAAAGCTGACAAAGAAGGAATTATTTTTTGTCCTGCTTGTGGATTTGTAAAAAATAAATAGCTAAGGATAAGATTTGAAGAGCTTTATCAAGATCCTTTTTTGCAAATTTACATATGTAATTTTATTATGAAGCAAATGAAAAGGCTCTCTTCCAAAATATTGGTAAAGCCCTTTTAGTAGTGAAGGTGGAAAAATGCAGATGCTGGCAATTGAAATGTGCGAGGAAATTGAGAAGCTAAATGAAGTTACTGCTAAATGCAAAGCTGAACTTAAAATTTAATAATTGTATCAAGAAATATGAATCATTCGAAGTTGACTTGAGATTTAATAAGACGGAAAACAAAACAAATTGTGTATTGCTGTGATTAAGAGTTCCTTACATAAAATGGAAAAGATAACACGCAGATAAAGTTGAGGAAAAGAACTTACTGTTAAGGGTCTTCATAAACTTTGAGTAACATCATTGAGAAGAAAAGGAGGGCGTAAGTGCTCTTCACTTGTTAATACAAGGTCAACCTTCAAGGTCTCTGTTGTTGTTGGTTCTGTTGATGGAACCAGTAAGAGATGATGCAGCGACCTGAATACATATTATGGTAGAAGGTGAAGAAGTCAAAACGATGGGAAAACTTAAAATGCATTTTTATATCATGTTTATGATGAGAAGAATGATATAGTTAGTGCCGTATTTGACATGAATAGTTATCTTATGGAAGAGAAGATAAATATATTAGTTGAGAGACCTGTCGCTGTGGGACTACACATATTATTTTAAAATATGTCCCTGAAATTCGAAAAGGTATTCACGATGATGTTGATAAACTTATGTTACGGTGGGGCACGTATGACGTATGTGACAGATATCGTATGCTATAGCTTGCTTTTACTGTCAGATAAATGGTCACATTGAGAAGGAACGTAAGTCCAAAAATGACGGATGATTCTGTGGGGGATATATTTATTTTGGTAGTGACGGATGTTGTCGAAAATAGTGTTTAAGACCAGGGCGAAAATTCAGTGAATATTTGGTTAATTCTAGTGTTGGTGAACTTTGGGCATTTTGTAATTGTGAGCAGCCTTAAGTAGTCATGTATTCAAATGTTGATGTTTGAAATTTTATGTTAGAAATAGTGTATGGATAATTTGGTGTTAATATTGATAGTTATGTATAGTTATGGCCACATAGAAAAGGTAGTTGACTTTACTACAGTTATCTTTAAGTTACAAAGAGTGTCAATTAAGAGCAAAATTCGAGATATGTATTGCTGATTTGAAAGCTTAAATCCAGTACATTGTATGATTCAGTGGAAGACATAAGTGTGCGTAAAAATAATGGGTGTATTGCAGGGTGCTCACCGGTAAGCACCGGGTCTGATAAAAAATCGATAAACAATAAATAGAAAATATCTTTTATGTCAGTATTTTAGTATGTAGTTTGCTTTTGTGGTTTATTCAAGGTTTGTCTGTATCACCATATTCTAATGACATACTCCTATTAGAATAATGATGTGTTGGAAGTCGTTAATCTTTGCGTTATTGAAATGCGAGATCACATTAACATATGTTTGTTTAAAAAAAATGTTACCTAATTATCCCAGCTGATAAGGTCCATTATCGATTAATATTTCACTGCCGTGGCCAAAGTCAAGCATGATATCTGTCTCAAGTTTTTTCTAATACTGAAAAAAGCTGCAAGTTATGAAGAGACTCGTAAGGTATTTTGCTGGATTATTTAAAACTGATTAGACTTGGTCGTGAGTTTATTCATATGTTAGAGTTTAAATTTCCATACTGGACAAGTTGAGTTTTTTATGCTACTTCGTTTTTAATTTTCTAATTAACGCTTATTCTTGTATCCATGCTGAAAGACGTTGCTATGTTTAATTAAAATGCCATTTTACTTGGAGAATTTACAAAACGAAAGGATGAACTACATAATAGTCCTACAATTAGGATAAAGGTTGAGGTTTTATGTGCATAGCAGTGCGACGTGTCATGGGATAGTAAGGCAGGACTGGTGGCGTAATGGCGCTTGGGGTAGAGGTGAACCAAGTAGGAGGTGAACCTTTGACAGTTCACCTCAACTACGACACCGTCCCCGCCCCCACTCCACCCCGCTACTCCGTGCTCTGCCCGTCAGTCTCCACAGGAAGTTTTTGTCTTGGTCCCACATTATTATGGCAATTACAGTTTTCTGCTGCGTTTATATTTAACGTGTTTGTTACCCCCCTCTCTCTCTCTTTCTCTCTCTCAATGTAGCACGCTCAGCTTGTATTTAAAATACAGGACCATTGGTAGAAACACGTTTTCTTAAAAATCCTCTTTAATTTTGACCTCAGTAAATACTTATATAATTGATGTTAGTCAACTGTTGTTGGTCGTAGTTTGGATGTGGTGAGAATGAAATGCGATAAATAACCGCCACTCGTGGTATTTGTTCCATCGAAATGGTACCAGTATAGAAATGATACCGTGTAGTGAGTGATCAGAGCTCGTCGCAGAGTAAAATACCCACCCTCATAAATAAAAGGGCTCTCTCTCTCTCTCTCTCTCTCTCTCTCTCTCTCTCTCTCTCTCTCTCTCTCTCTCTCTCTCTCTCTCTCTCATTTTGAGTGGATTAATCCCGTCGAAACGAAGTATGATTTTGGGATGTGGTATGACTTGTTTCTTAGGATCCAAATTTTCGTCCTTAATTTTGCGCATTCACTATAACTGAGAGGGAGTAAAAACACGCAGTTAGTTATCTAATATTCTGAATTAATTTTGTTTTTAAATTCACTTGGGAAATTAACCTTTACTCGATTTTATCACCCAAGAACGTAAGTGTAATTGTTCTAACGGTGTGGGTAATTCAGGTTGAATTGTGTTTCCAGACATGGCTGGGATTAAAGTGATTTCGGTAGTTATCTTAATCTCCTAATTAAGGCTCTTGTAGCCTGTAATCGTAATAACTTTAACGGCATATCTCCTCGAAAGCCGCCACCACTTTACTAAATCCCAAGGAAATGTGATTGTATTTTTTTCCTTGATGCAAAAGCATTGAGCCAACTATCCATCAAGTAAGTGGCTGCAGTATGTTCTTGATTTTTTTTTTTTTTTTTTTTTTTTTTCCTGCCAAATCTCCGATTCAGTAATACTATGAGCTTTCCTGTTTCAGGTTTAGATTTGTACCTTATGTATGCATCCTATTTGTAATATTTTATTTTACGATGTTTGTGTAAGAGCTATTTAGATATAGGAAAATATACCTAGCTAACTTAACTTTCTGAAAATTGAGGTAAAAAAATCTGCTTTATGTAAAAATATAAGATTTACCACAGTTCACTAGGGTATTTTTGGATTAATTTTATGTAAAAACGCCATTGCACCGTTAGAAAATGTGAATAAAAGTTTTTTTTTTTTTAATCAGTATTTGCTGAATGGAAAGGACAATAGGAATCTAAAATAGGATACTAATATGTCTATAAACAAATTCTAGTTTTGTAAATAGCGTTATATGCTAACTCTAAGTATCAGAGAAGAAAAGGTTCATCTTATAGAAACGGAGGTTGATCAGTAATGATATTAACAATACATGTATTTTAAGGACAGAATTTTATGGTGATTGATTTTTCCAGGTGAGAAAGCCAGAAACTAGAGGGTAGGGATGAGTTGTCGAGTCACTATGGGCTGTCTTTTGACCCGTAAGGCAGGATCAACCAGTTCCCTATGGAAATTTTTAAACCTACTCCTTATCGCTTTCCATGCGTCGCCCAACCCGGTTTACAGTCTATTTTATCGGTTTCCCTCGTCCCCTTGTCATCATGCCTTTTCCTTATTTCCCATTCTGTCCTCCTTTCTCGGTCGTCCCCACTCAGTAAAAGCAAAAAGGAGAGAGGCATTGCAACAGGAAGGGAGGTGGCCATTACTGCCATGTGACAAAATACAACCAAGGAATGTTGGGTCATAATTATAAAGGTGATTTTTGATGGATACGGGCAAAAAAGGATAGATTTCTAAGGTTTTATGTCTTGAGTTTCCGACGACTGTAGGTCTTAGGATATCCAACGAAAAGTGTTTCTAATGATACAAGGCTGATAGTTGGATTTTACAGAATAATATTATGTTTATATATATATATATATATATATATATATATATATATATAATGTGTGTGTGTGTATATATATATATATATATATATATATATATATATATATATATGTATGTTTGTGTGTGTGTATATATATGTATGTATGTATGTATATATATACACATATATGTATGTATATATATGTGTGTATATATACACATGTATATATATATGTATATATATATATATATACACACACACACATATATATATATATATATATATATATATGTGTGTGTGTGTGTGTGTGTGTGTGTGAAAGAACATAAACAGACAAATAAGTGGAAGGGCATGTCTGAGGTCATATATATACAGTAAATATATATATATATATATATATATATATATATATATATATATATATTTATATATTTATATTTATATATATATATATATATATATATATATATATATATATATATGACCTCAGACATGTCCTTCCACTTGTCTGTTTATGTTCTTTCTATGCCAGTCCACACCCGCAAACTTTCTTAGTTCGTCGATCGAACGTCCTTTTTTCCTTCCCCTTCTCCAGGAACCCATTCTATTATTCTTAGTCTGCGATTATTATCTGCCATTCTCATTATACGTTCTGTCCACGTTCATTTCTTTTTCTTACATGTTCTTAGGATATTGTCTACTTTTAATTTGTTCTACCATCCATGTCGGTCTTTATCCCCAATATTATTCTGTCCATACTTCTTTGCATTGTAACTAGCTTATGTTAAGACTGTGGTAAGGATCCAAGTTTCTGATGCATAAGTTAATACTGGTAGGACCATCTTATTGAATACATTCCTTTGTGTCTGTGTGTGTAAGATTACTTTTTAACTGACCGTTCTAATCCTATTCTAAGGAACCCGAAAGGTTTTCCTTCTGATTCTTTGCAGCCATATTTTTTTTTCTAATATAGATTAACGAAACATCACGTTCTCAAAGGCTTGATGGCTCTTAGACTAAGGTCAATCGATAGGAATACATTTTTGCCAAAGGATATTTCTGGTTTGTATATTTGGATCGACATCGTTTTAAAATGAAACCGCATGGAAAGTAACTACATTATTTTTTTATGCCGTAGGATATGTTTCAAATATTTTTTGTTTAGTGAGGTATTTGTTTTTAAATTGCTTAAAAAGAATGTTAGTTTGATTCACGGAGTCAAACACTTTTGGGAATTAGATATCTTTTTTTTTCTCATGAGTTTAATACAAGATCTGTTGAAGTGACCTGTCATTATTTGGTCTGTCTTCTGCAAGCAGTAAAATGTTATATAACAAAGATATTTTAATTATACTATGATTGTAGGGCTTAACCCAAAAGCTTGAGTTCAGGAAGGAATGTCTTGATGGAATTGCGATGTTATAAAAGCCTCAAGGACACGCCCTTCTCTCTCTCTCTCTCTCTCTCTCTCTCTCTCTCTCTCTCTCTCTCTCTCTCTCTCTCTCTCTCTCTCTCAAACGTTACATTATCCTAAAATTAATAAATAGAAGATCTCTCGTTGGTTAGTGATATTTTAGGAGAAAGTAAGATTGATATGTTTGCGCAGAGGTTTTTGAGAGTCATGAAATTCTAAGCGAGTGCCATACTGCTGCAAGCACGCTTCGTGTCAACCTCTCGCGTGACCTGGTTCCTAAGAATGCGAGGAATTAATATGAAATTGTATTATTTTCTTGAATATTTCCTGTTTATGCGAAACATCACCACACTTATAATGTCATTGTTGAAGAGATTGTTTTATTTATGATAAAATTATGTCGTGTTCATTGGTAAATTAATATAAATCACGTTGGTTTTTATACTAGATTAAGCGACTTGAAAATATAAAAACAAGGACAGAAACAGTTATGTTACGTGTATTGAAGCAGTGACTCTTTGGAAGATAGAGGAGTTCCGGCAAAGAAATTACCAGATCCGGAGCAGTCACAGTGGCTCCACTTATTTTGCTTAATTGTCGGCCATTGGTGTTGACCAGAGTCACTGAGGGCCAGAAAATAGGCTAGCTCTTTGACCAGGGACCTACACTATGAGACGATTCGTTGTAAGCTGTGGTATGGCTCTGACTTGGTTGAAGAGATAATACGCAGCTCTAATCGATTCCAAGTTTTCGTATCTTAGAGATAAGTTAGAATTTGAGTTGCGTATTACTTACTGGACATAATTACAGTAGCTATTAGTGGAATGTTGCCGATATATTGGGACTACGAGATTACAGAATATTAACAAAATATGGGGTAATAGTCACGAGAAACTCTGAACGTGAATGTTTAAAGGTCAGGTGAATTTGAAGGAAATTCTTTGATGATGATGTATATGTGACCCGTGGAAGGAAGTTCACGACCTAGGAACAGTTAGGAGACGTCAGGAAAGGGGTGGCAATCAATGGATATGTTTGAAGATATATATTAACGAAACCTTGACACTTTTCGTAGAAGGCTATACATTGGAAAACAGAAGTCGAATATATATATGTGTATATATATATATATATATATATATATATATATATATATATATATATATTTATATATATATGTGTATATATATATATATATATATATATATATATATATATATGTATATATGTGTGTGTGTATAATATATATATATATATATATATATATATATATATATATATATATATATATATATATATATATATATATATATATTCGTCTTTTGTCTTACAATGTGTAGCCTTCTATGAAAATGTCAAGGTTTCGTTAATATATATCTAGAAAGGGGGATATTTAAAGTAGTGTGCTTGTATATGTGAAATAATTTTCATTCTAGCTATGTAGCAGTTCGTTGGATTGAATGATAGTTTTTACAGTGCAACACGTACAGCAAGGGAAATTGAAATGCTTTAAATTATTTGTTCTGCTTGTCAGAACTAGCACGCTATCGTAGTGTTTTGTATTTAAAAAAAAATATAATAAAGTTTCGAGGCCATAAAAGTTTTTTTTTTTTTATTGGGATTTGAATTGTCCCCAGAAATTTAGTTTTATAGAAATTTTGTTCAGACTTTTTTTTTCTTTCTTTTGAGAGAAGTTTTTAAGTTTTTGAGAACTACCCCACACTTCTCTTTCCAATTTTCCTTATTCACTTGGGTTACTTAATAAGGCAAATCAACTGGGAAATGTACTTCTAATTTGATGAGATGCAATCCCTGACATTGTTGCTAAATATAAATGAGTAATTTACCCGATGTGTTATCAGTGATACCACAACCCGAAGGTAGTTTACTTTAGTGCCAAATCGATATTTTAATTTTAGGATGCATTTGAGATTATGTAAAGAGAATAACGGTCAACAAACTGATTTAGAAAGTCACTCTCATAATGTAATAATATTTTTGATGGTTACTAAGCTACAAGTTGTAGTAGATTTTTTTATAGGTTTAATGCTTGTTAGGAGTCTTTAATTTTCTTTTTCAATGTTTGCAATATAAAAGATAAGGCATTTATGGCATCGTTGACCTTGACGGTTGTTTCATCATTCTTTTACAAATTTGATGATCTAAGAATATTTGGGGTTAAAGAATAGTTGTTTGTTAATTTGAGTCCCTCGAGATGGCAAACGAAGCAGGGGAGGTTAGAGAAGATGATGAATTGACGAGTTACAAAAATATTGCAGGTGTAGACTGGGATAAAAGGATCATTAACAGACGGGAGTGGAAGGACATGTCTGAGGTCTTTGTCCTGCTGTGGAATAACAACTGCTGATGACACACACTTTAGGTAGTAGTGCTCTTGACTGAAATACAAATTTTAAAGTAGTTGGTTATCCTTATTGCATTGTGAATGTCATTAGCGAGTCATCCTCCATCAATATAGGCATTTTTGTCTGGAGGAAAGTGGATTTGTTCTTTAGCCTCCCGCCACTCCCCCGAGGAAATTGATGATAACGCCGCCATGGTTTCGAAGGTTTCCCCCATGCGTTCCCCTTTAAGCTTGTGATGCGGATAGCGAGTTCCATCAAAACAATCGTGTGGTCTTCCAGTTACAGATGCTCGACTAAAGAAGGGAGGCTGTTGTAGCGCACTGGCATTCTGCCAAAGGCAGCCATTTGTTTGCCATATTATGATTAGTCTCAGGGAAGAAAAGGATATGGAAAAAGTTGACTCGAGCTGACAACCCTGCAATACAGTGTATTAGTTAGGTCAAAAGAAGAAAATTAGTTTATATTTTATCCTCATCGCTGCTGTTTTTTATGTATTGATTTGTTATTTTTATATTTTATATTTTACGTATATGTTTATACACCGTTTATGTTTCTTCATGGGCATGCTTAAATATGGTAAATGTTTGCTCAATTTTTATCTCTTTCTGCGTCTTTCTTCTAAAACAATGTTCTTAAAACAGTCAGGCGAGTTATCTGCTCTGTCAAACGTCTCATGACCTCATTCGTTTTGGGGACCGACTTCCGTGCTTTAATTTATTTTGATGATTATAATTTGTCTTTACTTCATTCATAGTGTACATTGACTCGTAAAACATGATTGAAATAGTTGTATGTTTTATTTGTTCTTCATTTTACTTGTTTTAAAAGTGTAGTAGTCGCAGTGTCTTATCGGAAGTTTGTTCATATAATTTGCAAATGTGTGTGTATATGTATGTGTGAGGTAGGGGTGTATTTATGACAGTGCCTGGTATTCAACGTAATATATTTCCTACTAGTATGAAATTAATGAATCTAACAATGGTTTGATGCAAGCATTTTGAAGGTGTAGACTCCATCTTGAGTGTCGAAAAGTTACATTAGTATATGTGCTGGATGAACACGTATTCATAAATGTGCAGGTATATTTCACATTAATCTTTTTTACTGAATTAAGTATAAAGTGTCTTATAGTGTCGAAATTTATTTTTATCATTATGTCCAAGTCTTATGCTCGTTATGGGACGTTACATTTACAGGTCTATAAGACTATTGTGCAATCATCTGTATGAATGATTTTTACTTTTTGATATGTGGATAATTGTGGTTTTTTAAGGTTTACCACCACAAAAATTAACTCGTAAATATTCTTAATTCTACTAATTTCTATTTAAGTTAACTAAATGCATTTTCCAATACACACACACACACACACACACATATATATATATATATATATATATATATATATATATATATATATATATATATACAGTATATATATATATATATATATATATATATATATATATATATATATATATATATATATATATATATATTATATAAGTAAAATACTAATAAGTATCACAAGCTCCAACAAGGCATGTTTGGCAAGAGATTTCAACTTTTTGTCTCACGGAAACTGACTTGTCATGTAAACATACAATTTGAGTTAAAAGGAGAGAGAGAGAGAGAGAGAGAGAGAGAGAGAGAGAGAGAGAGAGAGAGAGAGAGAGAGAGAGAGAGAGAGAGAGAGAGAGAGCGCGCTCCGATTTTACGTCGTACATCAGTCATGTCGTTCTCACGCTGACACTGTTGCCCTGAAGTGCCGCATCGATGTTACGTAACCTCAAGCCTGTTGTGAGTCGTGTCAATACGTGAATAGCGTTGTTTATTCGTTTTCCTATTTTCAGTTTCAACTTTTATTTTGGTTACTGGTTGTCAACCTTTCGTATATAGGTATATTTTAGACTGTTTACATGTACTATGTATGAAATTAGAGCCGTCATGTAAATTTGATTAAAAGAATTATACGTGTGTGTTATTTAATTGATATAACCTTCTTGAATGTTATGTATTAGGACAGGCTCTTGTTGCAGGATAGCTGTATCGGTACTTTTTCACTAGCAGAGTCGGTTTTAAAATCTTTATTCATAGTTAGAAAAGGGACATTTGAAAAGCTCTTTCATAATTTAATGCTTTTGTTAAATGCGAAAATGCTGCTCTTGAGCTATTCAAACTTAAAATGGCTCCCCCTAACCTGTACAGCATTCACTAATACCGATTGTACTTGTAGATTTGAATGTGTTGTATTGGCCTTGTGTTAAAAGTCTGCATGTCATATATTTTTCGAGTCTTGGCGCCAGTAGATGCATGCAAATCTATACGTTTAAACAAAAATATTCAACATATGCTCAAATACATTCAAAAGAGAAATTTCAGATGTAATAATACAAGTCATGGTCCTATCTTAAAACTACTGAATCATGTATACATGCCGGGTTCGGAAACAGCAGCTTCAGTAGCATTCTTCCGGTACATGAGGATAAAAGATAATTTATTTCGTATAGTACATCAGATTATGGTAGTGAGTGAGTCACAGAATTCCTTGTCATTTTTTACTTTGACTACTAATATCTCCCAATATATGCTGATATTTATAAGAAAGCATATAAAACTAGTAATACTGAAAAAAAGAATATTGGTTATATAATATTCACACGATTAGTTGTCATGATATTTCTCGTAAAATGGCATTAATGGTAGTTAATTACTGACGGGTAGCGTTAATTTCTTTGTAATTGGATACTTTTATTATATTTGAAATTTCTAATTATTGAAATAAAATCAATGGTTGAAATGGGAAATACACCATTTTATAAGGTAATACAGTGTTCAGAAAAACCTGTTTATCGCAGTGAGTGGAAGCTGGGGTGATGAAAATTAATAAAAATTTAAATAGTTGGCTCTATCAGTCTTAAGGATGTGGTTGCGGTGTTTTACGATCCCAAAGCGGAAATGAGACTAGAAATTTGTGTATTGCTGTCGGAATATCGATGGAAGATTGAGGTGAAAACTACAGTATAACGGTGATGAAAAGAATTTTAGGAGGTGGGCCATCATGCATGGTTGATCTAGTTTAGAAATTAGAGCTTACTAGACGATACGATGGGTAGATTTTGTAAGGTTCTTACCTCAGAGGTAGGTAGTATAGGCTATAGTGTAGCGTGTTTGAGGTTTGATATGTTTTGTTTTTCAAAAGCTCTTCAACGTTTTAGGGTTGTGGTGGCCTAATAGTAACGTCCCTGTCTGGTGATCGCCAAACCGTGTTTCGAGTCCCGCTCAAGCTCGTTAGTTCCTTTAGTAGCTGCAACCTCGCCATGCTTATGAGTTAATGTTTGGGTGAGCATATAAGTCTACCTTGTTGCCTGGCCCTCCCTAGTCGTAGCTTGGATTGGCGCTGATCATATATATATATATATATATATGGTCCGTCTCTAGGGCGTTGTCCTGCTTGCGAGGGCAATGCCTCTGTCCGTTGCCTATGTCATTCATGAGCGGTCTTTAAACATTCAAAGTGTGTGCAGAACTCTCATAAAAATTTAGACAACTGAATTTTTCATTGTTTATATTAAAGTAATTCAATTTAATTTTCTATGATCGGGTAGATGACGTATTTGATTAAGCTTCAAAGTGGAGGTTTCGTATACAATCTACAGTACTAATAAATATCATTTATTTTCGATTTAGACTTTGGATATCCCTATATTGTTATATAGTAATAATCTGATGTATTTATATCTGGTTATGAGTTGCGACCTATTTGGTAATTTATTTATGTATTCTTGAACTTTAACCTTGATATAGTAGTATACCCATTGGTTGATAGAGAAGGTATTAAGTTGACGATATAAGATTGAAAATGTACATCGCACATTATTACTAGAATTAGGATGATCATTAAACTATTTTTCAGTTTTCTTTTTATGACATTTGGTAAATGTCATTTGGGAATCTTATGCCAAATGAAGTTTGCTCTTTTTAATATCAGAAATTCCTTTAACTTTCCATAAAGTTTTAAATTTAGAATTTATAGATTATTGACAACTAGTATTTAACTTTCTGTACTAGGTTAGGGACATTTGGACACTGGTATTATACGGTGTTCGAAAAATATATTGTTAGTTAATATACAAATGAGCATAGAATTGACTTTCAGCCTTTATTGCGATGTCATAATGCAACACTGACACGATATAAAAACCAAACTCATACTTCAACGTCTGTCTCATTCTTTAGTAATGATCGATTAGGACTGCAGTGGATACACACTGCCATAGTGCTAACTATCCTGAGTGCTTATAGCAACAGAAAACATGGTCGATTAGCATAGCAAAAATGAATTGGATTTGGTATTTAATATTTTACCAAGGTCTATCTAGTTGTTCAGGGAGTAATATTGGAGTCGTGTTGCTAGGAAAATATTAGGATATCCTTTCTTTCATATTAGATTGTGATCTAGATAGCACACGTTTAAGAGGGTTTTAATTTCTATTGCAATTGTGATATGAGGTGATTAAATCGAAGTAGGTAACCTTATGATTTTCTACTGTTATTCTTTTTTAAGCATTTCATCAATGTTAATCTTTGTTAAGCTGTTGAGGATAATTTGTCAATGTATATATATATATATATATATATATATATATATATATATATATATACACATATATATATATATGTATATGTATATATATATATATATATATATATATACATATATATATATATGTGTATATATATATATATATATATATATATATATATATATATACATATACATATATATATATATGTATATGTATATATATATATACATATATATATATATGTGTATATATATATATATATATATATATATAATATATGCATATATATATACACACACACACACGTTATGTGTGGGTGTTTATACGCCATCCTCACCTTTGTTATTGTTATAGGTTACCTGGCAATCATGGAATCATACAGACCGTCTTATTCACCGCTATCCCTAACTTTAAAATCTTCCTTCATTTTATTGCTCCATCAATTCTCGAGCTTACTTTGGAATTTAACTCTCTAACGGGTTCCAGCCTATCCATCCTGACCTCCCCCATCACCCACCCGTACTAAATGTCCACTTTATCGCAATCCTGACTCTTGTGTCAGTAATTTTTACTTGTGTACTTTCCATTACTTTTTTATTTATTTTTTTTTCACGTCACAAAATTCACCCCAACATCCTCAGTTCTATATCCTTGTTAATTTTTCTGAACAAATATCGATCTTCATTTTCTCCTTATTTAGTAGTCACGGATGATATACCCTATTTCTATGTTTCCCTTTTCCGGATTCAATACGCCGAGAGCGAATTCAAATGTACATGAGGCAATAGAGAGTAGTTATTGTGGCTATAAGGATACATAGCCTATGTATCTGGTAAAGCTACCAGTAAAGTATATGTATGTTTGTGTGTGTGTATATATATATATATACAGTATATATATATATATATAAAATGGGTAATTTAGTTAATATTTGGACGTTCAGCCGTTTTGGTATGGTACTCAATCATAGGTCCCCGTGCCGGGTAGTGCCATCATTGCACCTCATGTAATGCACAGTAGGTATTGTTTACTCATGTTTTCAGAGTTCCTGCATCCTCCTGTCAGTACCCTAATTTCAGCATTCCATTTTTATTTACCTCTACTATTGGTCCTTTTCTCCCTTCTTGCTATGCCGCGTCTCTTCGTTCATGGCTTCCTTGTCTAAATATCTCATAATATATTCCAGTAAAATCAGTAAGTATTTATGTATATTTAATGGGTTTTGGTGTTCATAAGTTCATAAGTCCCGTCCCTGACGAAGTAGTATTTTACTTGATTTCGTCAGTTGAACGACCTAAAAGCGAAAAATTTACATACTTGAGATATTCGTTGATGCTAAGTCTCATGGGAAACTGGAAGGGTTTACCGGAGGATTGGCGTTCATTAGATATTTTAGAAATGTAAATTAAAATCGGAACTAGTCTTTAAACCAACGCACAGTATATATATTTATTTTAATGTTTTTTCTTTTCAAAATATACCAATAAGTATAACATATTGTACATATATTCTTGTAAAGCAACGGTGAATTCACATCACAAAATTTTGCTGTATCACTGTGGATAGAATGTAAACAATGTTGAAGGTAAAACCACCGTTCTGAAGGACCAGACCCTTTCCTGGACGGGTTCCTCTCTTGCGCGCACGCACTTGTTGCCTTGGTATGATGCTACAGTCAGTGTGACATCATTTCCCAAATTTCCAGGCAACCAGTCTTGTCCTGGTCCAGCATATTTTTTTCCGATGACTTTTAGAAAGGTAAAACTTCGACAATTAATAAATATTTAATACCCCGGTTTTGTATCCTACAAGGAGACTGGCCTACCCCTGCCTTATCCTTGCCTGTAGGAATGTTCATAAGTTAAACAGAAAATGACCAAGAAAAGTTCGTATCATGAAACCGTAAGCACCACTCCCATAAAATCTTGCTTAGTTTTATAAATGATTTTTGTTAAGAAATTGGGTAGTTGGGCCTTTGGGCCAAAACCTTGATATCGCTGTCAGAAAAGTGGTAGGTCAGTATAAAGAAATACAAACATTGAATTTAATAAGAGGAATTCCTAACATAAATACAGTATACTTACGGGAAATAGTAAAACCAATACATTTTGCAGGTATTCTAATTAGGTACTATTGTTAAGCAATATGTTCTCTTTGAAAGGTGATATTCGATGGGTGGCGAAGAGTTATTGCTCAAATCCTGAAGAAGCACCATCACTAATAGTCGATCAAATTGTGTGAAACATGTTATACAATATCATGATGTCATTTGGTGTAGGGAATATTAACAGTATCTCGTTGTTAGAATAAATGAATTGTTAAATATTCAAATGATGGGAAAAAACCTTCTGGTTTTCAAGGTTTCACCGTGTGTTGTCGAAAAATATGAAAATCATTCTTATGTTAGTGGTGCATACTGAAGTGAGCGGTGGGAACACGGTATGTGATCAGCATATTCAATATTGTTTTAACCAAGGGTCAAGCCTGGTATCTAACTAACTGCATCATTCAGCAATCCAGTGGTGATTTTTAACCAAGGCTTAAAATTTTTTTACATGTTTATGAGCGAGAGTAAATCACTACGTAAAAACGTTTACACTTTATAATTAATTACGGTATATTATATTTACGTATAAAGATGTCATTAGCAATAACTAAAAACTTTTACGGCTTTTAGAACACGATCCAGATTTTTCTTAGTGCACCGTTATCACTTATTAACGTCCAACCTCTGAAGGTGATTTCTTTTACTGTACTTTAAACAGAGACAAAATTCATGTTTGCTGTGAATGTAAATAAATGGCAATAGTTATTATATTTATTTTTTATCAATGTATTCTATACTAATTTTCCTCTATTACGATTGTATACTTTTTGACCTCTCGCACTTGGATCTGTTTTTTGGATAAAAAAATTCCAAACTACTTTCTTGTATCAGAACAATTATGACCTAAGTCGGCCATGGTTATACGCTAACATTGGTTAAGAGAAGTAGCACCTTTCCCGCAACCCCTTCGTATTTCTTAAAACAGTTTACTTGAAATTCTATGAACGTAGGGGTTATTGAAGTAATTCTGAAAAATGAAACCATTATGTAACCGCTGACTTTGAGGTTTAGAATTGCAACACGTGACCTCGTAAATGTCATCCGTAATTGTGCAGTAGAACATCTATTCAATCTCATTATCTAAATCATTTGATAGACCCAATGGTAAATTGGGTAGCCTTCTAATTATTTAGTTAGGAAAGGTCCTCATTACTAACACCACAAATCGTAAACAACCTTTTATGCTTCTTTTTAATTTCACTATTACTTATTCTAAGTGGCGGAAGAGTGAGCTTACATTATTTCATCAGAGCACATTCGTTGATTACTAACCCCTTTTGATACTAGTCGATTCCTCATGTGGCAACATTTTTCGAATAGTGGAAGGAAAGAATTCGGAACGACCATGACATTACATACATACATACAGATGTACATACATGCAATCTCTCTCTCTCTCTCTCTCTCTCTCTCTCTCTCTCTCTCTCTCTCTCTCTCTCTCTCTCTCTCTCTGTAATGGTAGAATTACGTTATTAACTCAACATCGTTGTATATCCTACGGTCGACTAGCCATCACATACGTTACTAAATTTACAATACTAAGGTAAAGGTGGGGCGTTGGGTAATAGCGCTCATAATGGTACTTAACTAATTACTGTCATGGAAGTTTTTCCTTATTGAGATAGCATAACACAGTTATAGAAGAGTTTTATACTTATTTATCAAATTAATCTCCTTTACATGAATTTTAAAACCAAAATTGAAAAAAATATATATTTGGTCCATTCGTTAATGTAATTCAATCTAATTTACGTAAAGTACATCGAAGTTTAAAGATGCTTTATAGCGCGAGGATTACTTATTTTTAGCTTACTTTAGAATTTTTATCTTGAATTTTACGTGTTTAATTATTCAGCTTTGTATATCTGTTTTGACTCTCAAAAGTAGAATTCTTCGTATTGCATTTTTAGTGCCTATGTCGACCATATTTTGGAAAATAATTACACATCTCTGGTGGTATGTTGGGAATCAGTTTGGCGTAAATTTATCTAAAGGGAGAATATTTGCTTTCTCGGTTTTACGTGGGTAGCTATTGACGATAGTTTTGTATGTCTTGAACTGTGACTGTGGTTAATTTAAGGCCTGTATCACGTGGTGTTCCTGTTGATCTGAAGATTTAAATGATTCTTACAGGTGATAACAAGCTATAATATGTAAGTCTGAAATTCGACGGATTGTCTTCCTGGGGTACTAAAGTATCTTAAAAAGTAAACCGCGTGTTCTTGGTTTAGTTTTTTCGGTCATAGTTATTTGGGAAAACATCGGAACCAAAGAAAAATCGAGTAGGCTATATTAGTCAAACCTACTGTACCTCTAACCTAGTTTTCACCAAACCATTCCATGATTCAATATGCATTTGTAACATGGTGTTTCAGTATATAACTTTATTTGATGTGACTCCACAACATTGCAGAGAATTTGAAGAACAATTTGAATAGGTGTGAGAAAACCAGGTGGCACTCATAATGATTGGGACGCATGCTAAAATTCTCCACTTCTCTTTATCAAATTTGAAATGTGTTTCTCTCTAGCCATTTTGGATTGTGAAAAGTATTCTTTGACTCATACTTTTAGAATAGATTACTGGAAATGGGAAAGACTGCCATTTTTCATGATCTGTATTTTAACAGGAATCTTTACTGTTACTCTCAGCGTTAGTTTGCTGTATTTTTGCGCATCATTATTCATTGATTTCCCTTTCATCAGTAGTCGGGATACCTTTATAAAAATTGAGGATGTGAAAGGGGGTTCAAGCGTAAACCAAAATAACACTCATTGGTGCACATGTCAAAAAACTTGAATCAAGGATGAATATTTATATTTAGGAGACTTATACTTCAACTGCTTCATATTTCTCCTTAGGAGACTCGTTGCTCTTAATCTCACCCTATAGACGTTTCTCAGATTCTGGGTTGGAGGTCGTTTTGTATTTCACATATATTTAATTCTTTCAGACTCCATCCCTTTAACTGCAAAGTTCCGGATGAAACCCTAATATTAGCTAAAAATTTCCATTTAATCGTCATATTTATTTTCGAATACAGAAGGCTCATCGGTACTATTAGTATCACCATACAAAGTAATAACCTCCATTTTCTCTTTTTTTTTTTTATCCTTATGTTTCATGGATTCTAAAGCAGTTTTTGGGAGCATTTTATTTATCGGGAACTTCAGGGCAAGCCTTTATACATTTTGTACGCTGGTGGTGTAATGAATGACGGCATTTATCGTTTTTCCTGTTTAGTATATTGACTAGTATATCCGTTTGGCAGGGAGAGATGTTGGCTTTTACACACATTGTGATATTCATGATTCACATCCTGTTTTTTCTTGCATTATTACGCTTTTAGTTAATTTTACTATTGTATACTTTAGTTCAGATGTATTGTGAAAGGATAACTATTTTGTTTTGTTTCGTTAAACTGATATTCCAAAGTGTAATTATTTACTCCCTTAGGAAAATGTAAAGATCTTAATTTCGAGGAAATCTTAAAAAATGCAGAAGAGAAACTATGCGCATACTTGTACCTCTGTTGGAAATCCAATAAGCCAAAAGCCTGTCCGGAATATCAATTAGGAACCCGCTGGCCGGGAAAAGAACTCTTGAGCATCAGCCCGGAAGTTTTCCTTGCACTTAACGGATGAAATTTAGAGTTTTTCATGGTAATGCAGAGTGCCATCCTCCTGAAGAATTCTCTCAATGATGGGTTGTTCATTTTATAGTATTTATTTTTATTATTTTTTCGTGTGTAATGTTTCGTGGTAATGTTCCCCAATTTAGGTCTTTGCTGCACAGCTTTTCTCATACTTAGTATGTATGGTAAGTTGTCATATGTTTGGATTGACAATAAGATTTTTGGAGGTTGGCTATCGTCTTAAAAATTTGAATATTGCTCCTTTTTACGTAAATAAAACACAATTTCCTACTTTAGATAGGCGGAAAAATAACCAGTTTTTCGTTATTATTATTATTATTATTATTATTATTATTATTATTATTATTATTCGCCCTGCAACAACCAAAATTGGAAAAGCAAATGCTTCAAACGGAAAGCAGCCTAGTTTAGAAAGCATATTGAGAAGTAGTGAATAACGTATAGAAAAGAAGAAAAAGTACTTCAAGCATCAGCAACAGCGGTAAACAGAAGCCATATATAAACTATGAAATGAGACTTATGTCAACATGTTCAACAGAAGAGCATTTGCAACAATTTAAAGTTTTGAAGATCCACCGATTCAACTACTGTTCTACTGTAGATTAGGAAGATCAGTCCACAATTTGGTCACAGCTGGAATAAAACTTCTAGAATAACGTGTAGTATAGAAAGATTGTTAGAATTGACTGCAAGTACTTGTTTGAGAAGATCTGAATGCAAAGCATGGTCAGAATTACGAATATTCTAATACAATATGTACAAAGAACTAATTGAACGACGGTACCGGAAATTAATATCTAGAGCAGGGTTAAGGAATTCAGTATGCCGCAAGTTTTTGTCTTATGAATTAAGATGAGAGTCAGCAGCTGAAGAGCAGACAAGAGAATAATATACAAAACATGGCTGAATGAAAGAACTAAAACAACTCTGGATAGATTTTAAAAATCTTAGATTTTCTATAAGCCAATTGTTTGTGCAATTGAAGAAGAAATAGACCGGGTGCGCCTCTCAAGCGTAAACTTACAATCAAGAGTAACACCAAGAATTTTAAGAGAGTTGTATACAGTTAAAGAGACATTAACAGGGAAAAGATCTGAATGTTAAGGCGTCACTGTCTTGGACTACTTTTGAGTTTTGCTAGTAAACTGCATTGTGGTACTAATGTTTGTGATACTCTTAAGCATTTGGGGTCGGGTATAGCCTAATTATCTTATTTGCGCACGAACCTTCTATAGTATCTACTATATGTACATCAAGTAAAAATTGGCCAGATATGATACGTTATCCTTGCCTGTGTCATATTTTTCTAACATTTATATGTGTTTGTGTGTAGGCAGTGTAGTAGAAGTAATTGGTATTTGGTATACGGATTTTATTTGCGCTTGAATCTTCTATAACATCAATTAATATGTACAGTACATCCAGTGAAAATTAACCGGATTTGATGCATTTTTCGTGTCCCTGTCATATTTTGCTGACGTTTATATATCCGTTGGTATAAATATAGTAGAAGGTTTTAATAAACAAATATAGCGAAAGTTAATTTGGGTGTGCATATTCAATTGCAGCTTTATTGTGGGAGTAGATCTAGTCTTCAGATCATAAAAAAAGTTTGTAGAATAAATGTAATGCTTTATTTGTAACTTTTTAGACCATCTGTGTTCAAAGATTAATTCCAAACAAGTGTCACGAATACTCTTTTGGTAATAGACAATCAAATGATGGACCGAATTGAAGCAATGAAATTAGGATGCCTTTTCGCTTTACAGAAACGAAGATTAACACCAAGATGTGGGCTGGAAACGGCAAATCCACAAATAATAATGATGCTATGATTGCTTGATCATGTAATTTATGATACGGATTTATAAAAAAAAAACAATGGCTATTTTAGTTCATTTAATACATTAATGTTGTCCGAATATGGGTAAAGGTCACAATCGAGTCCTCTTTAACGCAAGTATTTAATTTAAATTCTTATGACTGAATCATCCATATCTAACAGTTGGTTTAAATTTTAAAGGTTACGTCATCGAGTACCTGTCCATGGCATGAATGATGCTGAATCATGAGTTGTGTGGGATAAGAATTTTACTTCGGGTGTGTCCTTTTTGCGGTAAATACGAAGAACGTGAAGTTAAATATTTAAAAAGGGATCTTCTTGTAGGGATTCTTTCAAAAGCACAAGTTCGACGTTTTGATGGAGTCACATAATGCTTATGACTTGGTAAATAGTACGTTTGAATGAGAGGTAATCGGGTAATTTAACGACCTCCCTACGTATTGATATTCTTCACTCCTTTTAAGGTGGCATTTTAAACTCTCTCTCTCTCTCTCTCTCTCTCTCTCTCTCTCTCTCTCCTCTCTCTCTCTCACTCTCTCTCTCTCTCTCTCTGCCGGTTACTGATTCAAATCCCTCGTAACACCAACCATCCCACTAGTTTTACTGTTTTGTGATCAGCAACCTCTCTGGTGCACTGCTGAACTGTCATCTTGGTTCAGACATGAAAGTTTGCAAGAAAAAATCAAGAACAGGAAAATTGAGTTCATTCAAATTCCTAAAATTCTTTGAAATCAGTAATAAAGTTAATTGATTTAATTCCTCTCATTTAAATCTCAAAAAGGTGTGTTTATTCTCATGCCTTCATATTTCTCATTTCTGTCGAGATCATTGTAAATTAGAGATATAAGGTAAAGAAAGAACTTACTTTATTAGAATGGTCAATATTTAGATTTCAGTTTTTAAATGAATCAACTCTTGTGATTTTATTTTTAGGGTATACAATTTTAACCCAATATCTTTTAGAGGGAAGTAGAACGTCTGAGTTTGAAAACTGCTAGACGTCACTAACAGTTGAACAAATTCTGGAGCAATTCCCCAGAGGCTTTAACGGCACAGACACCGCCAGGTTAAATTCTTGGTTGATGTTCCTTCAGATGGGGAAAACATTCCTCTCTCTCCTCTCTCTCTCTCTCTCTCTCTCTCTCTCTCCTCTCTCTCTCTCTCTCTCTCTCTCTCTCTCT
>NC_090728.1:89798166-89827108 GCF_036898095.1 Palaemon carinicauda
TGTATGTATATATATTATATATATATAGATTTACATATATACTAGATTTTGGTAGTTCCATTAGGTAATGGGTGGAGACGACAAGGTCGCGGTACTGTATCTAGGTTACTGTAAGGTGCAAAGGTAATCTTTAGAGTTGAATGACCCCACCATGTTTGGCCCAGTATTGTCAGTGAAATGACAAGACATGGGCAGTAACTGATGGTTAATACACGCAAAGCTGATTTTATCTGTGCGCACTACTATCTCTGTTTTGTATTGGTTTGATAATCCGAACATAGGCTGTTTTGCACTTTGCACTTATTTAGATTGACTGATCCTATATTCATCATAATCTCTCTCTCTCTCTCTCTCTCTCTCTCTCTCTCTCTCTCTCTCTCTCTCTCTCTCTCTCTCTCTCTCTCTCTCCCTCCCTCGTAAGTATAAGTACCTTACGTACCTTTTATTTACGTTCGTATTGCGTATTTTATTAAATGGATATAATTCCTTCTTAATTATTGCACCTTGTCCCTTTTGTGAAGATGCAGAGGAACTTACGGCGTTGTTGGATAAAGCTTAGCAATTATTTTAGCCTTTGGAAGTATTATATTAAGAATTTGCAACATATCCCTCGTCTTTATCAGAATTGATTATTCTGTGTGGGAGTACATTTAAATCTCCTTTGTGTTGAACTCATTTTATTGATTATGTTGAGTTGCAGCAGTTACTGCGTTAAGACTCAAGACCGTGCAATCGACCTTTTGTATAGGAGTGGTGATATATATATTGCATTCCTATCGATTAGTATGAACAGTGGCGTCAGCTGCTTGGAGAAATAGCCTCAACTCTTTATTTATCTCAATAGAAAATACATTTTATCCTGAAATTCATATGTGGAACATTTAATGCATAATTTTACTGTAGATTAGGGTTTCATGTTTTGAAATTTAATTGCGAAATAATTACCCTAATGGTATTAAAGCTGCAATTTATGAATTTTTTAAATAATCTATTGACAAATTTTTCATATCTTATTTTGCGCATCATGTTATGAACTGTTGAATTTAATGAGTATTTTAGTATGTTAGCGTCAACGTCAGTCTGCTTTACCGCGTTCTTTCATATTGATTACATCGAAAATGTGTATAGATGGTCCCAATGAATTGACCTTCTCAAGGAAAATAAAAACCTTTTGGATTCGAGGATGTACGTGAATTTAGTTGTATCTTCACAACCTTCACTATTATATATATATATATATATATATATATATATATATATATATATATATGTATGTATATTATATGTACTGTATGTATATTGAAATGTTTTTTTCATGGACTTTAATGATTAAAACTGCTGTTTCCCCCATTTGAGTGTTTTCAATTTTTAACTGGAGAGATATATGAAGTGAAACATGGGGTCACTTTGTTTACCCTCCAAACAAAGAATCGTAATTTTTCAAAGGATTCTCGTGACTCATTACAGCCCTGAATAGTTCTTTTGGTCCTAGGGCCTGGTCTTTGATCCTAAATGCCATACATACATCTATCCTAATACGGGTTGGTTTGAGGGTACACGGCTCGGACCCTCCCTGTTTTTTATATAAAATGCAGTTTCACCGACAATTTTTATTCAAGGTCTTATATTTCAGTTGTATTTAAATCCTTTTGTTTTAAAAGGGATTTTTTCTTGTTACAAGTTAAATCTGACGATTTAAAAGCAGTTTGTTATATCCTCTCCCTTCCCTGTGAAAGGTATCTGGTTGTATAGTATTGTGTTATGGCCGTTGAGAATTCTTCCATTTTTCTTTGCAAGCATGTTAACCTTTTAAAGTAAATTTGTAATTGCATATTAAAAAAGATTATTGTATGTGCTCAGTGAGTATCTGGAGCATTAATAAATTTGAATCGTTATATGCTGACTTTTTATGTCGTTCTGTCGCTCACTAGTGTTCATTGGTAAAAGGAGTAACTTATTTATGTTAATTTTAAGCTTAAAATATTGTAGTTGCGTTGGTTAAATGAGGAGGTGGGAAGTTTGAAAATATCCACAATTCATAGATATTTGGCAGGGTACGGAAACCTAATCTAGCGACTGGCTTCCCTTTAAGGTTTTAAGAGAATGAAATGTGAAAATAATCACTGATATTATTTAGTAGTGTATATAATTTGTTAGCAAGAGTACCTGTATAAGATAAGGCAAGCACTGATAATAGTGCCAATTTGATCATGAAATCATATGTGTCAGGTTTTTGGTGTCCAAAGGTCTCTGAAAATACAGTATCAAAACTAAAGTTCGATTGTGAATATGCATATACCCAGGTCAAGTTGTAATAACAGTCGCACAAATATAATTGTTATATATATATATATATATATATATATATATATATATATATATTAATTTCCTTATAATATTTGTGGCTTTATAAACTGCTTATTGCCAGCTGTGACAAAAGAATCAAAATTAATGTGCACCTGGTAAACATATTTGACATTGTTTATGGTTTTAGAATTTTTGCTGTTGTAACTTTATTTTTTGTAGCTTTTCTAAGAAATGTAATGATCTTTTTTAGGTTTTCCTCCATGCATTTTTCACTTTGGTGAGAACTTAAGGGAGTTTCTGGACCACGAATTGTTATAAAGGGAAAGTGATTGAATATGATACAGGAGCGGGATTTCGTCTTAGAGATATTTCCTAGACAATGACAGGTATAACGTGACCTTCCCTGTCATCATCAGATTAAACTTGGCGAGTATTTTTTTTCTATCCCAGAGGTCATATCATGAGGTGAATTTGGGTCAAATTGATTTTAGGACAATTAAGATGAAAAACGCAAACCGATTGATTTGTACAAAATTGTAGGGGATGATATAATTATATATATATATATATATATATATATATATATATATATATATATATATATATATTGTTTTTTCTCAAGCTAGAGCTTTGATGTAGGGTTGCTGAAACATGTGGATCAGGAAGGTGTGTGTGTGTTTTTCCTTTTTTATCCAGTGAACCTTTCTGTTGCATGGATTTAGCTTCCATCAGGTCCACCGTTTGCACCGTTATGGTGTACGTTTTATGACTTTCGTGTTGTACGTGGCATTAATCATGGTAAAGTTACCCTCATTTAATAGTTTTTTTTTCGCCAGCTAGACTACGGCTTCGTTAAAGACTAATGCACACCTTTTTATTATCTTATTTAGTACTACGATAACCTTTTTGTTTATCACAAGAATGCCAATAAGATTTGGATATTCATATTTACATTATTTCCTTAATAATTCCAAATTGGTTTGGGAGAACAAAACTGCCTCTTTTGTCTATCCTGGGGGCACCAAGAATTCATGGATAAGCTTGTGTGCGGCCAAATTTGCCGATCTCATGTCGAGCCAAGAGGAGCAGACAACTTATACCGAACTAACAGATAATCAATATAATTTCTTTAAAACCTTTTATGTAAAATATTCTTAGCTTGGTTTATCCTTAACATACAGGTGAATGTTTGCTATCTGTTTTCATAGCCTATATCAGTAGTTTGGTTCAGCAGTATTGAATATTTATCACGAAGACCCCATTTAATATACTATTATACATAGTGGGTTTTGTTTGATTTATATATTTTGCTCTCTGTATTTTGAGTTACTCTAATGTCTGTAATGTGAGGTTTTTGGACATAAATGCTCTCAACGGAATTTGGCATGTCTGAATTTGTAACATTGGCAGATGTCATTTACCGATGACGTACTGTATGCTTTTTGATGTTCCAATGATTATATTCACTACTACTACTACTACTATTATTATTATTATTATTATTATTATTATTGGGTGAACTACAACCTTAGTTTGAAAAGCAGGATGTTATAAGCCCAAGGGCTCCAACAGAGAAAATAAACCCAGTAAGGCAAGAAAATAAGAAGCAGATAATCCAATGTGCCTGAATGTACCATCAAGCAAGAGAACTCTAACCCAAGGCAGTGGAAGACTATGTTACAAAGGCTATGGCACAACCCTAGACTAGAGAACAACGGTTTGATTTTGGGGTATCCTTTTACTAGAAGAGCTGCCTACCATAGCTAAAGAGTTTCTTCTACCCATGGCCACTAAAAAAATATAGTGAAGTGGATTGGAGAAGAATTTTCGGTTAACTTAGTGTTGTCAAGTTTATGAGAAAAAAGGAGAATGTGTTGGGAAAATGCCAGACAATTCTATTTATGTGTAGGCTAAGGAAAAATGAGCTGTAACCAGAGAGGGATCCAATGTAGTACTGTCCGGTCAGGTGTTTTATCTTACTTTACTAACAGCAATCTTGATCTAATCACATTTTCATGATCTTGTTCTTGTCTATTCGCAATATTCTTGTGTTGATGAATATTTGTATATTTGTGTTAGCGGTGGTGTGAGTGTAATGGGGTTTATGTGTTTATGATGTTCGCTCAACCTGGGTATCTGTTGTACTTCGGTGTCTGCTGATTTGATGATCGTGTGATTCATTATAGATTTCAGCTCGTCTTCATAATTCTCCGAATTGTTATGTTCGTTTACAAAGTCTCAGGAAATTGCTTAAGCGTTCGTTTGTTTGTTGCATGTGAACAAAGGAATGAAAAAAAAAGACCCACCTCTGGTTATACTCTTGAATAGAGGAAGGTTATGAATGCTTCTCAACTCTTATGCGATGACAGCACGTGTAACACGACTCTTTTAAAAAGGGGGAGAAAAGAGGACGTCTTATTTGGAAGCAATGACATCGCCAGCCTCTTTACACGATGATTCAGACTTCACCTCGGGGTACTTGAGACGCTAACTTTGGACCTCGGCAGGTTTCTCTCTCTCTCTCTCTCTCTCTCTCTCTCTCTCTCTCTCTCTCTCTCTCTCTCTCTCTCTCTCTCTCTCTCTCATGTGAGAACTCCCTTTGATTGCTTGAATGGATCCTTTATGTTTGCATTAACGCTATTGCTCGAGATATTTAGGCATTAGAAACAGGTGTGTCTTTTTATTCTTGAAGTAGAAGGAACCAGCTTTCAAGTTAGTACTATAAATTTTACACATTTTTCATCTACATTTTTTTTTCATGTTGATGTTTAGTTTTGGTAATCAAGTTTGTTGCAATACTCTTTCACACGTATTACCGAATTACCCATAGTTGTCTATGCGATTTTTATCAGGTATGGAAATTTACCAATGAAGGCATTAAATAAGTTTCGTAGATCATTTTCATTGTTAAGTTTATAGGTTGTGGTAGCCTTTTGGAAACATCTTTGCCTGATGATCTACTAGACTGGGGTATCGAGGCCCGCATAAGCTCAACAGTTTCTTGCATGGTTCTTGAGAGCTAAGGATGGATTGTTTGGGGAGCCTATAGTTCTACCTCATGTGTCATTAGCAGCCATTTCCTGGCCCTCCCTGGTCATAGCTTCGGTAGAAAAGGACCTTGGGCACTGATCATATGTATACTTGGTCAGTCTTTAAGGCACTTTCAGTGTCCTATACTATATATTTTTTTATATTTAGTAACTTAAATATAAATAGTTTCCTCCCTAATTTAATCTGGCCAGCTAAGAGTTGAGCTCGAGTTATTCGGCTGGTTGATCTCCTCCCTGTTAATAATTGTTTCTGCCATTCATGAGCGGTCTTTAAAGCGACTGCTGATATGAGTAATGACTCCATTGTTCTCTAGCGTGTGTACATTGGGTAAGAAAATTGAAAGTCATGAATATAGGGAATTTTGAACAATTTCCTTGGAAGTAATAAATTTTTGTAAGAATTATAGTATTGTAAAATCAGTCTTGACTTGTTATGTATTCGCTTTTCATTTTATTCCAGCAATATTTCATAACCGTACGTGTATTTTGAAGTCTAAATGAGAAAGTCTTAGGATTATAATAGATTGGATTTCTCTAGATAATGCAATCTGACAAACTTAAGAATGGCTGGTCTGTACCACGCCTGCAATTTGGATGGTTGATCATTTGAGAAAGTCATTTCACTAATATATATATATATATTTTCATGAACATTTATTTTTTCCCTTGAAATGCGTTTAATTTGGTCATGTCACATTCACTGGTTGGGAATATTTTATCACTGGTGTTTTGTCACGACGACAATTTTTTTTATAGTCTAATAAAAACTTTTAATGTATATTTCTTTGATATGTAGGCTGTTTCCTAACAATTGATGGCGTAAATGGCCTTCCATAATGCCTCCCTTTCAACATTTTCCCGACACAATGTACAGTAATTACCGATTTCCAAGGTCAGCTAAGTGTCACAAACCCTTGAACCACTGTCATCACTGTCGCCAACACTACCCTATGTGATCATCAAATGACCCCCCCTCCCCCTTCTTTGATATGGAGTGAATTCGTGTGCCATTCAGAGACTTCCCTGTCTGATAAAAGGTAATCTTTTTTTTTCAAATTTATCATGTCATATCTATCGAGTTAATTTGATACTATGCATGACGTAATTATGAGAAGTAGGTAGCGTTCAAGTTGATCTACTTTATTTAAAACCATCCTGTTAGAAAGTTATTAACCACGAAAGGTAGTGTTTACATTTTAAGAACTGAACGGCAAGTTTTTGTTGACTGGGAGATTCGTGGATGTCTTTAGTAAAAACGTAAATTTTTAGTAACTGATTTAGACTCAATTCTGTACCGCGACGCGTTGCTCTCTTTAGATGTACCGCAAAATAGAGGTTCTCGTCCTCAAAATTATCTTCTTCATCTCCCGGTCTCAACCTGCCGTCTTCCCCCGTCGTGTCATCTTATCTTGTCTTTTACATCATCGCCAACATCCTTCACCTTCTCTTGGCTCATTTACCGTGAGGCGCAGATAGGTTATATCCGTGGCACTGAAACCTTGGTGCTGTCACTTTGGATCTTTCTCTCAAATTATCTTTCAGATGCCGTTGAAGGCAGTATATTAGGAACTTGAACAGATCAGCAACCTTCATCGCATTGAATGCATGTAATTCTTTCAAATGTATTCATTCGAGAGTTGCGGACTAAGTAATAGTCATAAGGTCTGTTTAATGAAAAGATGAATTCACCCGAAATAATCCAGAGTTAAAGAGTGTACCCTTGATACAGCCCGGGGCTGTACTGCTAATCTATCTGCTGTTGATGTTTCAAGTTATAGCGTACAATTTCCATGAAATTATATTTCTATTTATCACTTCCGTACTAGGTGGTACTGTTTATAAATTGGTTTTTATTTCGGGTGTTTCTATTTTACTTGAACCTTAATGTTTTCGTTTCGTGAACAGCACTATTCTCTTTATTGATCCTTTTAACCATTTAATTATTTTTTCTAAATTTTTTTTATATTAATTACGTTTTTTTTTCTTTCATTAGTGTTACCTTATATCTTACTGAATCCATTTACATGTATGTAAAGGTGATAATAAATTTGATGAAATCTGAAATCCTATTCTAAAATTAAAATTTGGAAAATTTAGTTCTTGTTATTTCAATTTGTTTTGTCCTTCCATTGCATCAGTATATGTAACGAGATGAAAATTTATCGGAAGGTCGAACAAACATGAAAATTTATGACCAGTTAGAAGTGATGTCTCTTTTTACACTACAACTGTCATGGTTGGGTGAGAAAAAATAAGGCCTATTTGATGATAATTTTAGAATTTCACATAATTTGTTCAGTGATGCTTCATGAATTCGATACTGTATGAAAATTACTATAGAATACATGTAAGAGGTAACCAAAACTTGAAGACTTCTGTTAATGACCATTATATTGATAGTCACTGGAATGTATAATTTATTAATGGATAGAAGAAGATTATGCCTGATTTAATACTTGCCTTCTGTGATAGACTTGTTACTCCAATCATTATGTATAAAAAAGTGTAAATTATCAAATAATGATCCTATCTGTTTAGTCGACCCATTCCGTATGCTTCAGATAAATGAAAACGGATTAAACGACTGCTATTGGATACCGGAGGATTATGCTATAAGCATTGTACCTTTGCTTGGTTACGTAATCTGAAATTCCACCGCCTTTGTGACCACCCTTAACGACGCTCTCTTTGTTGAGAGTTTTTCCTTGTGTTTGGGCTGTCTATTGTTAGGTGATTTGTGCAGAAATCTTATATTCGCTTTGAAATATCGTGTTTCCAAGTGTTAGGGCCATTTTATATTTGGTGGAGCCGATAAAAGGCACAAGTGCGTTTTCTATTTTTTAAGTAGCGATAAGTTGTCAGGTTGACGAAATGTCTTTTTATCTTGTTTTCCTTTTGTGTATGATTATAGTGTGCAGTTTATTCAATTGCTTACAAGCGTTGATTGGTTTTCATATGGGTAAAATATCGTAAGGTGACATTTTCCTTATCACCGTTGCTGATAATGTGTGGCAGTATATGCAAAACCTGAGTAATTATGCTAAAAGTTACAAAATTAACTGTAAATACTTGAATAAAGATATATACATAGTCTCGTTAGAAGGCTTTTCCCCTGACACATGTTCCCGTATTAAAGGAAAAGCAATGATTAATGTCACCTTTATGAAGTGCTTAATCGGTTCATACATCTCCACAATGCATACTATAGTAACTCTGAAGGGGCCCCCCCCCCATGCACTCACCGTGGCATTCACCTCTTATTTTCCACGCAGCTTTTAGTTTCCCTTATGATAGGACCCTTACTTTCCAATATAACTATTGTATACACGTTTCTTACTAACAATCTGCCATTCGTTGTACTTGATGGAAGTCATCTAATACACACTAATTCATACGTTCACTTTCCTACACTCAAACGTCTAAAGAGTAGGTCATGCTTACACTAACTAGTTGTAGATTGCTTGGACTCGGATTCTTGCAATATTGCAGCCCATAGTACACTAACTTCTCATTTCTCACTTCTTTTAAGTCTTATGCAGTAGCACAATTACTACATAAATAGTTAATGTATACAGCATCCAATTTTTTTTCATTCACATTCATTATCATCATCTCTCCTTACGCCTATTGACGCAAAGGGCCTCGGTTAGATTTCGCCATTCGTCTGTATCTTGAGCTTTTAAATCAATACTTTTCCATTCATCACCTCCCATTTCACGCTTCATAGTCTTCAACCATGTAGGGCTTGGCCTTCCAACTCCTCTAATGCCTTGTGGAGCCCAGTTTCATTTACATTCACATAAGCGTTATTTGCATAGTTGCAGGTTTTATTCTTGTGTTTATTTTTTTGTTATTTTCTGTTCGTTTGGTTAATAATTCAATCCTTTTTTACAGGTTACATTAAATGGCATCGAAATAGCAACATTCCTAGTTGAGCGCATGAAAGAAGATTTTCGACCATATCTCAGTGGTGTGGTTCCGCCAATAATTGACAGATTAGGTAAGAGTATGCTTTTATTTCTTTTTATATTAAGGTGGTTTGATGTTTTGACATTCATAATTAGCGTCTACTATTTAAGTTACCATTGTTGATTAAAACATTTTTGGTATAGACACAAATGTCTTAGTTACTAAAAAAAGAAATGCATGCTTTCCCATATGTTTTAACTCCTTTCATATGTTGTATTGAAACTATTACAGCGACAATAACGAAAAAGTAATGGTGATATATGTTGCTCATCCACTTCATAAATTCATATAAATGATACAAAGCCTTATACAGTGGCCAGTATAGTGGTAACGTGGTAGCCTTGCATTTGCATGGGCAGAGGTTGAGTCTGATCTGGGCATGAGATAGTATGCTGTTTACTGAGGAGGTTACTGCTGTGGTTGGCCACCAATGTCGGCAAGTTGTGCTTGCCCAGCTGACATCCTGATAATCATCTCTTCCAGTGAAATTGGAAAAAAAAATCGGACACTTTTAATATATTCACATATATGTATATATGTTTGTGGATATATTTATTTATATACTGTTTATGTATGTGTGTGCGTAATACTATGCTGTTGGATTCATTGGTACTCATTCACTGTTTTATGATGTGGATGAGTATATAGTGGCTATCAGTCTAGAGAGATTAAATCTTTTTCAGCCGGTGGCTGGACACGTATCCCATTGCATTGATGCTTGCACACAGTTTCTGCTGCTGTTGCTCCTCAATTTTATTTTTCTTAAAAGTCTTCTAGGCCCTCGTGGCATGCGTTTTGCTATCCACATCTATTTGTTTTCTTGTGCTTCCCAGTCCTTGGTACCGAGCATGTATATGTCACCCATGCAAACTGCCAGCCAATGGCTTGACCAATGCAGTTGGGTTCATGATGAACACCTCAGTTTCAGTGATTATATAGTGTTCAAGGACAACTTTGTCTGATATTTCTCCTTCAAGGACGAGTTGCAAATCAAGTGGCGCTATCTCATGTGGAGACGTTCAAGTTTCATTAGGTCCTGTTGATACCATATCCAGGGACCACAGCTGTTTAGTATGATGGTCAGTATAACTGTGTAGTAGATGACAGTCTTAGTCATTAGCTGTATTCCATGGTCATTTTACATCTAATTCTTGAACTTTATATATGGGGTGCTGGCATTATCAATTGAGGAGGTGGCCGCATCATGTATCCTGGTATTCTGGGGGGGGGGCCACTTGTAAAAAGCAGAACGTTCCAATGCCTTCAACTGCTAGTCATTGATCATGATGATAAGGTCTTGAGGTGGTGCACATTGTCTTTGCAAGAAAAATACCTTGGTCATCCTCATGGGAATGACAGGTCCATTGCAGGGGGCAGCTCTAAAGAATTCATTGACAATGCCATGAATGTTGCTCAATGTGGAAGCTGCTTGGATGCATTCATTGGAATTCCTTCATTAGTACAAACCTAACCATACTGTATGAATGTACCCCTGTCCCTCCTAGAGCTGATAATGACACCCATGTCTTAGTTTCTGAAGGCATTAAGAAACATGGTAGAAAAGGCTAGGATAAACAAGAATGGGGTCAAGACTCATCCCTAATTCAAATTGTTATTTAGGAACCTGGAATCTATACTGCTTGCTCTGTGGTTACCATCAGTAAATGTTTCAAGGATTGCTTTGTTGTTCCTGTAGGCTTGAAACCAACTGTGCAGTTTTCGTTTGAGAAATTTATCCCCTCACAGAAGTAATTTGTGTCAGAAACTTAACCTCATTAGTTTTAATTAATTTACAATGCAGTGAATTCCAAATATATGTTATAACAAAAATGTTTTAATCCCTTTGGAGAGATTTAATGGATGCTACTTTTCAAATTACTGTACTTAATTTAAGTATTTGATTTTATGAATTTCAAGATATAACCATGGCAAGCTTTTTTTATTCATTTGAATTATTGGGAGTAGCTTGAACTCAGAAATGTATTATTTTATAACTTATTCAAAGAATTTTTGTTGTGTAAAGAAATTTGATGTTACCCTGTCCTTAAAATCCTAGATAAGAGGAAAACAAGCATAGACTAATTGTAATAGATGTCTGCTTACAGATATAAATATCTTTTTATTTTGAACATAGATAAGATGTAGATACTGTGGGCATGAAGATGAATCTTCTTTTGGGTATCACATTATATACCTAATATTAGCGCTGTTTAATTTATATTGAAAAGCATACCTTATAGTTGATTAATATTATTTTGTTCTAGAAATTTATATTGTTTTTATGTTGCAGGTGATAGTAAAGATGCAGTAAGAGAAAAGGCACAAGTACTCATATCTGCATTAATGGTTCATGTTTTAAGTCCAAATAGTATGTTTGAAAGACTTATACCTGCGTTCGCTCACAAGAATGGAAAAGTTCGTGAAGAAGTTATGTCATGTCTACAGAATGCACTTAACAAGTTAGTAATCTTTTAAATATTATTTTCACTGTTTTCAGCATCTTTTACTGTACAGTTCAATCCAAATATTTACATGATTTGTTTCACCTGCACAAATTAGCTATACAGCAATAAAGTACTCTAACACTATAGGAATTGGTTGAAACATATTTCACCTTAAAATGTTACTTTTCATATTTTTTAAACATGATATTTAACATTCAAATATAAAGTTCTATACAGAACTTGTCAATGGTGGAAATTTTTTGATACTGTATACTGTATACATAAAAATGATTGCACTCACATATCTTAATGGGTCAAGTTGATAAAATGTTAAAATTGGAGGGTGCTACTGAATATTTTAGTATTCAGAATCACTTGGGGCTATTGATAACTTTTTTCTTTGAAGTTAATGTGAATTTGGCTTATTCCAAGGAGTTACTCTTAGCATATAGATTAAAGTTAAAGATTGTATAATTACAATATATTTGATGGAAATATCTTCTAACAATGAATCTGTGTACAAAATGTTGGCGTGTACAAGTATTTAATAGTTTAATTCGGATTAATGTTAACGTTATTCACAAGCAGCTTTAGAATTTGAAAGTGAAATCGGTGTGAATGTCAAGCAATCTAATGCATATACTACACTCAACATTGAATCAGTTTGAAAATTGTTTTCTTTAGAATCAGTTTTATAAGTGTAATATTAGTCTATAGTTATTCAACTGATTTTTTATTTTTACTGTTGAACTGTTTTACATAATACAAAATACGTTTGTGCTTCACTCTTTCTATTTATGAAATGATTAAGTTTTTCATATTGCAAGTTTAGTTTTTCACCAATAAAACTTTCCCTTTAACCAGATCACTCAAGGTCAGAGTTTGAATATTTCCTTAATTTTTCAGCCATGGTGCAGGATCAATTACAGTTTCCCGCCTCGTCCAATACATCGTTAAATTGCTATCAGATCCTGCGGCCCCTGTGAGAGATTGCGCCTTCAATACATTAGTTGAGTGTTATAAACATTATGGAGATAGATTGAGAGCGGATTTATCGAAGAAACACAATATTCCTCCTGCAAAGTAAGTTTTTTTTTTTTTTTTCATAATTTTCTTGTTGGTAAATAGGTGGGGGACCATATCTAACTGGTAACATGAAATGTGTTTTGTTCCTTCACAAAGACATACCTTCGTAATTTAATGTGTGTACTCTTGTGCACAAGCTGGTATGGCTGATGAAGAATCATCGAGGATCTGGCAACCAATATGGCATGCCCTACCTGCCTGTATTTCGGGTTGTTAGGCTGTGGCTTGTATCAAGGAATCACTCTTACACCGGCCTTGCTAGCTTTCAGACGTCCTTTATTGGCCTTTGAAGTTTCATTCCTTTTGTGTTAGTCAAAGCAAGTGTATATAAAGACTTGTTCTGTTGTGGAAGGACATCCGTGTGTGACTTTCATGAGTCGTGTGGAAAGGGATCGTCATTTGTCTTTCATCCAGGGGACGTCGATGCTCCTCAGAATCCCATCCCCTTGCATGGTTTTTAAGGAGTGGTCTTCCTGCCAGTGGAAGAAATTTCATGGATGTGAAAAAAAAGAAATCTAAACGGGATTGTTCTCCTTCGTCCGCTTTTTTCAATGAAGGAGAAGTCTAGATCGTCTCATTTACCTCCTCAAATTTCCCTGTCTGAGCCTTTGTTGTCTGTTATGCCACCAGGCCAGTCGACAAAGGATGGCAGTCATGTGATACAGTACTCGACATTTATCCTGAAGCCGTGGATTTTTCTGCCCTCCCTTGTGAGATAGAAGAGGCTACGTTGTAGGGTGATCCTCTAGCTACTTCATTGTTTCCAGTCATTGAGTGTGTTGCAACTGATGCTTGCTGCACGCTGGCTGAAAAGCATTATATGCCATCATTTTCACCACAATTCAACGCTCTGAACTTACGACCAGCTCTTTGTTTCTGACCTGGGGTCTCAAAGTGAGTTCTCAGGTTATACACCTCTGGATTTGCCTTTGAGCTTTTTTGAGCATTGTACAGTGTGTGCTCTTGTAGTACAGAGAGTGCCATTCTTTGGCCGATTGTGCTCCTCGCCTGACACTATTCTCCAATTTGTGCTACAAAGTCGGGTCTCCCGCTTATACCTTGTTTGCCATGACTTTGGGATGATCTAGTCAGGTAGACAAAATCTTTTCCATCAGTGCCTGTAAGAGTATTGCTTCAGGTGAGGGGTAGGCAGTGCTTTTCATTAGTCACATGTCTAGAGGTTCCATACTGCAGTCTCTTCATGGTTGGAGGTAAATCCAACATCTCCAAGAGAAGGGATTCTCGATACGGACTGCAAAACATGATTCCGGGGATATGTGTAAATCCTCCGCAGAAATGTACCAGGCAAAGTAGTCTCTCTTCTGTGATTGATGTTATTGAAGAGACATTGCTCTGCTCGAGTCCAATATTCCCTTGATTGCAGACTACATTGTTTCTAGTGTACTAGCCGTAACGTATTTGCCTAGCATTCACATGGTGGCAGATCGATATCCGCCCCGGATTGTGAGTTTAAGCTGTTTATTGGGAAGCCACTGTTATGGTTGAGCACCTCAGTGGGGGTTTGGCTTTCTCGGCTGACGTTCTGGTGAGTAGCTATTCTGATAAAACTGTAACTGAAACCAAACACCTTCTCTCAGTTGAGGCGGTGAAAGGCTATCGCATAGCTTTAAGCCATGTACTTTGACTGAAGGGAGTTGATCTCTCCTCTTCATGGTAAATATCGTCTTTGACAAGGAGTTTTGAACAGGCCTGGAGTGTAACTAAGGTTCTTCGGTCCCTTAACATGGCACCGTAAAAACCCTCAAGTAAATTCTCAGTCAGGGATCTTACCCTTAGGATGGTTTTCTTATTAGCCTAGGTGTCTTTTTAAGAGAGTGAGTGAACTCCACAGACTCTCATACTTAAGCTGGCCATAGACGCTGAGGACTTGCTGTACGGTTTGTCCCGCTGGACTGGAGGGGCGCTTCTGTCATGTGAAAAATGCCCACACGCTACAGACTTGCCGGCTTAGTTCAAAAGGATTGGGCACCCCGGATTACATGGTTATGTTTCAGGTAGAGTACTTTTGTACCATATTTGCTATATTACAGGGTATCAAGTATATTTGGTACAATTAATTTTGAAAAATTTTACCAAATGGAATTCCACAACCTAAGTGGTTCAACAGATAAATGGCCAATGCAATAAGAAGCAGAGACAGGAAACATAAATCAATGGGTCCACAGCCTTCATTTCAAGAAATTTCTGAGCACAAGATGTTAAGCCGAAAAGTAGATAAACTAGTTAGAAATGCCAAGATCAATGAATAGAAAAGAGTGGCGTCAGCTAGTAAAGAAAACCCAAAAGAATTTTTTGCAATGTAAACTGTAGAAAGTCAGTCAAAAACAACATTAGCCTATTAAGGGGCTCAGAGGGAAATCTTATAACAAATGATTTGGAAAAAGCTGTACTGATGAATGGATACTTTACAACTGTATTCACTAGGGAAGAATCAATGGCCCTCCTCAAACCAGCTATCAAATATGAAGGCCACAACCATTGAATAGAATTACTGTACATGTATGGTGGATGATGTCAAAAAAAAAAATGAAAGGACTTGGTAAGTCTAATACACCAGGTCTAGATGATATTCATCTAAGAGAGACTAAGAACTAGAATAGATAACCCCACACTCTTACAAAATGTTCCGAAAGACAACCAATGAAAGAAAGGCACCAAAAGGATGGAAACTAAGCAATGTTCCTCCAATCTACAAGAAGGGACCAAAAGAAGAACCTGGCAACTACAGACCTGTTTGTCTAACTTCAGTGCCCTGCAAATTTTTTTTTATCAATTATAGTAGATTCAGCAGTAGAACACAGAGAAAAGCAATATTCTGATAGACAGCCAACATGGATTTAGACAAGAGATCATGTGTGACAAATCTTTTGGAATATTTTTCCACATTTTTACCATTCATGACAAAAGTAGGGCAATAGACATCATATACCTAGACTTTCAAAAGGCTTTTGACAAAGTTCCTCATAAAAAATTAATGGTCAAAATTAGAGCACTAGGCATTACTGACGAGCCAGATGAATGGAAGATTGGCTAGCGAACAGGAAACCGAGAGTTGTAATTAATGGAGAAGCTTCAGAGTGCCCAGCTGCTACAAGCGGAGTACCTCAAGGATCCGTCCTTGACCCATTGCTATTTCTGATCTACGTTAACAACATAGATTTAGGATTAACTAGTAGAATAGGCAACTTTACCGACATTACTAAAGTTGGCATAAAAGCTGTGACCTCAGAAGACTTAGGACCCTTAAGAGAGAATCTAATGAAACTAGGAGAATGGTCCTGAAAATGGGAAATTGGAAATGCAAAGTCATGCACATAGGTTATAGTATTATTATTATTATTATTATTATTATTTGCTAAGCTAACACCCTAGATGGAAAAGCAAAATGCTATAAGCCCAGGGGCGCCAACAGGGAAAATAGCCCAGTAAGGAAAGGAAAGAAGGAAAAATAAAATATTTTAAGAGTAACATTAAAATAAATATTTCCTATATAAACTATGAAAACTTTAACAAAACAAGAGGAAGAGAAATTAAATAGAATAGTGTGCCTGATTGTACCCTCAAGCAAGAGAACTCTAACCCAAGACAGTGGAAGACCATGGTACAGAGGCTAAGGCACTACCCAAGACTAGAGAACAATGGTTTGATTTTGGAGTGTCCTTCTCCTAGAAGAGCTGCTTACCAAAGCTAAAGAGTCTCTTCTACCCTTACTAAGAGGAAAGTAGCCACAGAACAAATACAGTGCAGTAGTTAACCCCTTGAGCGAAGAAGAATTGTTTAGTAACCTCAGTGTTGTCAGGGGTGTGAGGACAGAGGAGAATCTGTTAAGAATAGGCCAGACTATTCGGCGTATGTGTAGGCAAAGAGAAAGAACCGTAACCAAAGAGAAGGATCCAACGTAGTACTGTCTGGCCAGTCAAAGGACCCCATAACTCTCTGGCGGTAGTATTTCAACGGGCGGCTGGTGCCTTGGCCAACCTACTACCTCAGAAACCTCAGTAACCCACAATCAGATTACTCATTGCTAGGTAATGAAATAGAAAGTGTGGACCAGGAGGAAGATATCTGCGTTATTATCAGCAATGATTTGAAGTTCACCAAACAGAGCATATAAGCTGAAAAGAAAGCACAAAAACTAATGGATTACATGAAGAGAAAACTCAAATAAAGAAACAAGGACACTGTACTACAGCTGTACATATCACTAGTAAGACCCTATCTAGAATATGGAGTCCAATTCTGGGCTCCAAGAATTCAGATGGACATAGATAGACTAGAAGTAGTACAAGCTAGGGCCACCAAACTAGTTCCAACACTAAGGCAATTTATCTCTCTCTCTCTCTCTCTCTCTCTCAGTTAGTCGATATTTTGATGATGGGAATACTAATATTGATCGGTAACCTTTTGAAGGGAAATCGCCTGATTTTCCCGCTTGCTTTACACCAGAAATATGATGTTACCAGACATATGATGTGAACTCGACAGGCATTAAGACTTTTCTTAATGTATATTTTGTCTAAAAAGGGATTCTGTTTATTATCAATCAAAGAAAATAATTACCAAGAGAAATTAGTTAATTTTTATAAAAGAAAATATATTTCTAAGGAAATATTTGTCCTATTAGTATACTATTTCTGACAAATTGTAGTCTCTGTGACATTCACAGACAAGAGCATAACATCCAACAGGATGGGCCCTTTACCCATCACAACCTTTTCGGGGGCCCCAGGATGCAAGGGTGACTTGGCCTGTTTTTCTCCTTACCGGACTGTGCATGTCCACTCCCGGTTTTTCGCTATCCAGATTGCCAATGTGACTTCCTCCAAACTAAGGAAGACACTCCTATTAAATGACAAAGGTTTTTTTTTCATGTAGAAACAAATTACGAATTTAAGAATTATTTTTTTCATAGCTATACCAACCTGACTCATTCAAGTTTTCTTCCCTCTACATCCATCCCGCAAGTCCCAGTTGGAGTTAGAGTGATTCCCTAATTCAAACCACAGCTTGTCAACCTAACACACAAGCGAGTATGGTGTGCCATATTGGATGCCAGATCCTTGATGATTCTTCATCGGCTGAACTAACTTGTGCGCTAGAGTGTACCCATATTAAATGACTTGAGTTTGTATAGCTATGAAAAATACAAATTAATTTTAAATTTTCTGATATTGTTAAGTACATTTGAATAACAAATTCTTTTAATTCTTAACATAGACTTTAATCAGTTATCAAGGTTATAAACATAAGTAATAAGAAAATCTAAGAACTCAGCAGATCCTTTCCTGTTCCCAGATAATTACTAGTTTTTACAAAGCAAGTGTTAGATTCAACGTATTTTCCTTATGCTACTATTTCGCTTTTAAAGGAAAAAACTGTTTTCACATTAACCTCATATTGAAGTTTGGTTTCATTCATCTACCAAGGCACTTCAATCAATTTTGGGGGTAGCCGACATAAAAAAAGGAACAAAAATTAACTTTTCTTCCTTTAGCTCCTCCTAGCCATAAAAATCTATTCTCCTTGAAACTGTAGTAATTCACTTTTAATTCTTTGGTGATAATCACTTGAGTTCTCTTGCTTGAGGGTACACTCAGGCACACTATTCTCTCTGTTTAATTATTTCCTTTGCTCACTGGGCTATTTCCCTGCTGGAGCCCTTGGGCTTATACCATTCTGCTTTTTCAGCTAGGTTGTAGCTTAGCTAGTAATAATAATAATGATAATATTTGATGCCTACTTGTATCAGCATTCAAGGAGTAATAATTGCAGCTCTATATGGAAGTACAAATTTTATATTAATCTACAGTACTTAATTCGCGATTAACTGTTAAAGATTGGATTGTACACTTCAGAATACTGACCATATATAAATTGCAGATTTTATATGTTGCTATACTAATGTTACTTTTCATTGTTTTTTTTATATATATATCAACGTGTGTTAAGTAGGTAATATTTGTCGTCTGGATAGAAGAGGCTTTGGTATTTCTTTTAAGAGCATGGTTATTGGTAGAGCAAGATGATACCCTGGATTGTAAAAGTTAGTATTTATCGGACATGAAAAATATTTATATATAGAATGAAGTTAGATTAATTTGCTATGTTTAGAAGATAAGATCCCATTAATAAAAGCAAAAATTTTACTACACATATGAGACTTTTGCAATTTTACACACCAGAGGTTTGTATAAGAAAGATGTATTTTAATGTTACTTTTCTTAAAATGTTTCATTCTTATTGTTCAATTGTTCAATACTTCTGTTGTTTATTTCCTTTCCTTATTAGGCTGGTTTTCTCTGCTTGAGCCGTTGGGCTTATAGCATCCTGCTTTTCCAACTAGGTTGTAGCTTAACTAGTAGTAATAATAATGAAAATAGAAATAAAATAGAGATGACTAAATTATGATAGATTTTTTGTGAACTCTAGAGATATCATGAGCAGGGAGTTAGAAATCACAGATATGGAATAGCAGAATAAAAGACTAATAGAAATGCCATGGAGTTGATTCTAGTAGAGGACAGAAGAGAGAATACATATCACCTCTAACCTTTTAAATCTAAAATCTGGCATCACAACATTTTAGATGATATGGTGTTTGTGAAGGGTATTTATTTATACATTTGTGTATAGTATTGTTTATTTAATAAAGATGAGTACAGTGCTTTTGATGAAAAGACAAATTTGGTATATTTACTCAGTATAGGTGTATTGTGCCCATTCAAAAATACAATTGAACATTACTTGTACATGGCCCGTGAGCAATCATTAAATATTTATTATTCAGGGTTTAAGCTTTTATATGCACTGTATACCTTTTTGTGAATATACATTATTACTAACAACATTTCATATAATCTCATAAAACTCATGGTGGTAGGACTTTAGACATCCAAACAGTGAAGCTGTGTATGATAAAACTGTTTGATGTGTCATAACACTACAGAAATCTTGAGAGATTTACAGTTAACTAAATATCATTAAGAATGTACAGTATTCTATTTCCTTAGTTGCTTTGATTGTATATTTTGTTAGGTCTTACGATGTGTGTAGATGTAATTTTGTAGGGTTGAATACAGTGGAATTAGAATTTTTATTGGTGATTAAGAATGAGGCGTAAGTTGTGAATGTCACATATAACCTGGATATTTCATGCTTAACTTCTTGATTCAGCCAAATTTTCTGTTTTTTTTTTTTAATATTTTGTTTGTAGAAATAGTCAAGAGATTATTTAAAATCTGACTCCTGTAGCCAGTAGGAAGTGTTGCCAATCTTACACTATTAGTTCTGTTACCATTTCAGTAAGACTTTTTTTCCTTTTTCAGACTTCCAGCTTTAATGACGAGATTCGACGAAGTAAGAGACACTGGCCTCTTGTTACCCACAGCCACGTCACTCACCGGCACAGGCGAAGGTAAGTGACATCAAAATATGCCTGATTGTTGTTTACTAATTTATTGAAGGTCAAGAAGATTAAGTTTGTTAGAAATGTGACCTTCCTTATGTTAAATTTTACTGTTACTTGGTGACTAAGATATCTTATGCAGACTAACAGTAAAATATAAATCCTTATACCAGCTGAAAATTTCCATTAAGATGTATTATTATGTTTTGTTCTGGAGTTTATATATGGATGATATTTACAGTTCTGTTTGCATAATAGTACAAAAACAGCCTCAGGCAGTAACTATGATTGCTGTTTAGTTGAACAATTTGATGAGTAATTTAGAATATGAGATTTAAGCAAATGTTTTTGCATGTTATCATGCAAAAACTTTTATGTGCATTGATTAGAGATTAATACAGTATGTATTGTAAGAGGGAACCTAACAATGTTTTGTGGCTGCCTAAAAGGACAAAAAACTCTCCTTGTGAGCTTTTAAAACATGAATTACTTTTGATTTAGTCCTGTTGAGAATGGAGATAGAAGATTAATCTCAAAATCATAAGTATTATTTCAAAGAGGATTTACAATGCCAAAGTTAAGTATTTATAATTTTGAGTAAGAAGAGACCTTAATGGCTGAACAAAACAAAATATCTACTTTCTATGAACTTATTTAGCAATTTAAAGTTGTTGATTTCTCCAAGAATATTTCAAGTAACCTGAATGTGGGAAGGTGTCCTATAATTTGAGTGGGTGGTTAAATTTTTAGCTGAAAGAATTTCAGAATTGGGTGGGAAGAAAACTAGATAAATTAGTTGATGTCAGTAACAAAAACACAACTTATGAATTAAAGAAATTTTATTAGAAAGGAACAAGATTCAAGTAAAAAAAAAAAAAAAAAAAAAAAAAAAGCTACATAATCTGGTGTTGATGTATGAGGGCAGGGAGAGTAAGGAAGAATAGATATAGGTGGTTGAATCATAGAAAAAAACTTGATTATGAGAATTAGGTTACAAAGAGAAAGGAGAAGAGCAGCCACAATGAATTTTCACAGTGCAGTATACAATAGTACTGTATTACTGAAGTGAAACAAAAATCTTCCATAAATCTGGTGTAAATGGAAATTGTGTAAGATAGTTTGAATTGCCAAGTGATGTGTTTTATGTTGTAATAGGGATAAGAGGAGTTGTAGCAATGGAACAATAGTTGGAAGTAGGAAACTTTTTATCTGTTTCTTGAGATGATGTGCACCAAGATAAGCTTAAAGAGGAAAATATATAATGGAAAGTGTAATTATTAGGTACATGTATTGGAAAAAAAAGCAGAGAATTGAGGAAGGCAAAGGATGAGAGATTTGTGGAGTAAAAGCAGCAGAACTTTGAAATTACATAGGATTCAACTGAGAATACTAGATGGAATTTTTTTTTTCAAATTTGTATGAGTATAGGGTAGTAGTGTGTGTAGAAGTTCTCCCATGCACCCAAAGAAATGGTTCCTAGTTCTTTTGTGGAAACATGAATTTTTACGTTGTACATAACTTTGTATAATTTTTAGTAGAGATACACACAATACCCTTTTTTAACATATCAAAACACCCTATATAGTCGAACTCAGACATAGACCACCACACTTCAGTCTTCCTCATAGCTAGTCGACGAGAAGAGTCTACAAGGCTCGAGAAATCTCCCTGGGCAGAGGCAGGAACTCCCATGCCTAAGACCTCTCCTGTCTCATACCAAATACTCGACTTGGAGGCTAGTCTGGCAGGAGGAAAAGCAAAACACGTCTTGCCAAGAGCTTTCTTGGAAGCCATCCACAATCCCATCAATTTTAACGCTCTCTTAGAGGAGCGAGAGAGTACCATTTTCGTGAACAAGGATGCTCTTGCTGCTTTACCAAGGGTAAATTCCGAAGGAGGAGAACGTGGAGCTACAGGAAATCTGTTGTTATTGTCTTGAGGAAATTAGCATATATTTAGTATAATTTTTTTTTTTTATAAAAAATATTGTCTTGTCTATAAATAAATGAAGAAAAAAAAACTCTCTCTCTCTCTCTCTCTCTCTCTCTCTCTCTCTCTCTCTCTCTCTCTCTCTCTCTCTCTCTCTCCTCTCTCTCTCTCTCTCTCTCTCTCTCTCTCTCTCTCTCTCTCTCTCTCTCTCTCTCTCTCATATATATATATATTTTTCTTCATTGTTTTTGTAACAAAACTTTACAATGATAAAGAACTTGCACCACCTGCATGATTAGATGAAGATAATATAGAAACATAAGCATTATATTGCAATGAGTTTGGCTATGATTTCCTAGACAGTATGGTTGCTAAAAATTACACGTGGGTTTTTTTTTAGATTATCAATTCCCATTTTGCTTTGCTTATTTTAAATGAAGATATCAGAAATGAAGTGTTGTGGGAGTTGCTATATGCAGATGATTTGATGATTACCGCTGAAATGAGGAAGACTTCCAGACAAGAGTTGTATAGTGGCAAGTGTCTTTGGAGAGGTGTGGCTTGAAGGTAAATGTGCATAAGACAGAGGTTATGATGAGAAATTATTAAGATAATGGCAGGATAGCCATTCATGAAAATAAAAGTTTGGTTATAAGACAGGTGGAACAATTTAGAGAGAATCATGTCAACCTGTTCAACATGTAAACATTCATTGCAAGTATGAACAATTCAATTGCCTGATTAGGAAGATCATTCCACAGTCTAGTCGCAACTGGAATTAAAATTCTGGAATAGTGTAGTGTTGGGTCTTATGATGGAAAAGTCAAGACATAGAATTAAGTACATGACTAGTATGGTCCAATCTGGGAAGATTTGAATGCGAAGGATAATCAGAATTATTAAAAATCTTGAACAACATACATAAAGAACTAACTGAACGACAATGCTAAAGATTGATATCAAGATCAAGTAAAAGAAATTTAATAGACAGCAAGTTTTTTTTTCCAACCAAACTGGAGAACAATACTGGAAATAAGGTAGAATGAAAGAATTAAAGCACTTCTTCAGGATAGATTGATCATCAAAAATCTCATGAGACCTTTTCAATAAGCCAATTTTTTTGTGCAATGGAAAAAGAAATAGACCAATTGTTTCTAAAAAGTGAATTTGTAACAAAGAATCACACCTAAAATTTTAAAGTAGTTGTATATAATTATAGAAACATTATCAATGCAGAGATTTGAATGTTGAGTCACTGTCCTCGACCTATTTACAATCATACTTTGAGTTTAGTTAGGGTTTAACTCCATGCCCCATAATTTGCATATGCAATAATATTAGCCATATCTCTTTTTAAGGGTTTCAGCAACCCTAGACCAACATTCACGAGAGAAAAATGGATACATATGCATTTGTAGCAAGTTTGTTTTTCTAGGTCAGATCACCCATGTGTATATAGTATGGAAAGTAATGAGCCCAGAACACTACCTTGAGGAGCACCAGATATTACATTCCTATATATACTCTCTATGGTGGCCATCAACAACTCTGCAATTTACAGTATTTCTTAAAAATTCTATAATGATGTTAAGAAAAGACCCAGCTAATCCCAATTGTTTTGAGTTTAGAAACTAGAACCTTATCATATTCACAATCAAAGGCACCACTAAAATCAAAGCCAATCATATGAATTTGCTGACCTCAATCAAGAGATTTCTGTACAGCATTGGAAATTGTAAGAAGAGCTTCACTTGCTTCAAGACATTTGTGAAAATCAATTTGTAAACTAGGGAACAGATTGCCTTCAACCTACCTGTTTAGACGTTTTGCCAAAACATAGAACAGGTTATTACCTTCAACATACCTGTTTAGACTTTTTACCCAGACATTACAAACTTAGATAATATGGGAGTTACGGAAACTGGGCAGTGAACAACTGACTGATTAACACAGCTTTTTGTTTATTCAATTTGATCATGCAACCATCTTCCCAGTCTCTTTGGATTTCATCTACATCCCAGATTTTTTCTAATAGTGTGTATGCACCCACTCATTGCCTAAATATTTCCAAGAGCCTTAATCATTCCTATTGTTACCTCTGACTTTCTTGCAGCTTTATTTAATTATTTTTTCTTATGGCATTCTCGAATTCACTCTCTGATGTTTGCTATTTGCTCCTTCTGATCGTCAGACAAATTTTTTAAATGTTTTTAGTTGTTGAGTGCTGTACTGACTAGATAATATAAAGTGACAATTATAAGTAGATGTTTATTAAAAAGTTTTTCAAATGATGAGAGTGAAATAAAGATCATTAATGGAGAGTTAAACATATTTTTTTTCTTCTAGCCATTTGGATTTAGAGATTTTGTAGACTGCAATGTAAATGGGTCTAGCTAGAATCAGATATTCTTGTAAGGAATCGCTTTCATCTAAGGGGATTTGATCATATGATATGAGTCGGATAATAAGTACTAAAACAGTTACTTTTATACATTATTGTTGATCTGCAACTGTGGGATTAGGAAGTAGACCCTGTAATGATGCAGTGTCATTTAAAAATGCTGGTAGTGTCTGCCTTTGCTGTATTTATTTTGTAAAAAGTATTTTCAGATTTCCTTTTTTTTTTCAATTAGCTTATGTAAGCATAGTCTCCTGAAATTATTTTAGTTTTACCCCAACTTTTACTAGTTTCCGAAGGAATAAATACAAAGTGCTGATACATGAGTTTTTATATAGAATTTATGGGTTTGTGAAACTGGTCTTGCTGTGGTTTTCAAATTCTAATTGATTGATTTATTACTGGAAAGGCATTTGCAAACATTTGGTGTCTTAAGCTCCTAATGACCAATACTGTCATGAGTTATAAAGTCCAGTTTTATAAAGAAATGATAGGAATGATATATGTAAATGTATTTTTTGTATGGCATTCTTTGCAATTAGAATGTAAAATAGTAGATTTATTATTAACAAAGTAAAAAAGCTGAACTTTTGAATGGCTTATTGTATTAGCGTTGGTGTGTGGTTGCATATAAGGGTTTATAGAATCTTTAGTTAATTTTTTGTAAAGGGTTAATGTGCATTTCTTTTCTCAAGTCACAGTTATTTAGTTTTTGTGTTAATTTGCAAATCTTTGAACCTTTTAATGATGTACATGGCATGTGACGGAATGGTGCTGTGTTGATGTTGACTATGGATAGTGCTAGTTGTATCTTGGTATGACTTTGGTATGACTAAGGTTTAGATGTAGTTTCCACCTGGTTTGGGGGAAGGAGTTGGTGCTTACATCACATTTTTTGTCTCTAACTCTGGTGCTATTCATATTGTTTGTCTCTTTGCAAGGGTGTCTAATGATTCACCCTTTTTATGGCATTCCATGTAGCTTTAATTATGTTCTAAAATCTTAATGCTTTGGTGATGCAGAATATTGTTTATCAAGACCAAAGTACAAGTTTACACAGCTTCCAGAAGGAACTGACACCCAATTCTTCTTGTTTGCTTCTTTCTTGTATTAATTGTAAATGGCACCCTCATGGCAAATGCAGAATAAACATAAGAGACTGAAGAGTATCATGATTAAGAGGGCATCCCTCACTTGGCCATTTAGCATTGAATTAATGGAAGCAGACTTGGTTTTTTAAAATTACTTTAGTTCTATCATTCTTTGATTTTTTTTTCAGTTGAGGAGATTAGGGTCTATCATATTAAATCAGTTGAGCTGATGTTTACATAGATTATCTAGGGCATCTTTACCTCAGCAGTACAATATTTTGGGATGAATTACTCATTTATGAATTATATTTCCCTTAGTGCGTACCTGTTTAATTTTTTGGTTTCATCATCATGGTTATATATTATCACATTATTATTAGTTACTATTGTTGGTAGAAGTGTTATTTTTATTACTTTTTTTTTAGTATTGTTACCATCATAAGAAAATCAAATCAATATTGTTTTTATAAGAATGTATTAAAGTTTTGGTAACTTTTTATACAATTTTACAGTAAAATTGTGGAATTGGATATACTTTTTTAGAATGATGTTCAAATTGGCACAGTTGGGGTATGGGGTTAAGAAAGCTTAGCTAGTTAGCTTGGCTTTCTTAACCTCATAGATCGATCCTATGGGGGTTTCAAAAACATTCTAAGAAAGTTTTTGGGAAATGCAGACAATATCCCACTGTCTTGATGTCCCCACCAAACATAATTATTTAGGAGTAACTAAGCTTTACTGTAGAGTACATAGTTTTGAAAAGGTGACTATTAAACATCAATACTCATAGGTCTTGTCTTGTAAAAAATTTTTATTAATAAAAAGAAGTTAAACCACGAGATAGGAAGTGACCGAAAAGGAATAGATTAGAAAATTAAAGGAATAACAAAGGGATGCTGTAATGAACTTTTAATACTATCAACTGATTGTCAAAGCAAGGCATACTGAACTGCATACATTGTTCCCTATAGGGATGAAGAAAGCTAAATTAATTATATTCTTTTAAAAACTTCCGTGCAGAATTGGTTACTGAAATCAAATGTTAGTGAATACATATTATTTTAGATATAAAAAGAGCATTTAGAGAAAAAACATTTGATAAGAAAATATACAAGGAAGTTGTAGCATACTATCTACCAAGAATCCTCAAACTTCAGATTTTGGAATGCCATTTTACCTCTGAATGGCACAGCCAAATACTGTATATAAGGGCATTGTCTACCGAATATAAGGCTATAAGTTTAGCAACCAAGATAACTCTGCAGATTGTGACCCTAGTTATCCAGTCAGCTCAGATTTGAACGTAGGTGCATCATTGGCCTTTGATTATTATTATTATTGTTGCTAGCTAAGCCACAACCCTTGTTGGAAAAGCAGGATACTATAAGCCCAAGGGCTCCAACAAGAAAAAAAAAGCCCTGTGAGGAAAGGAAATAAGGAAATAGATAAACTACAGCACATGAGAAGATATATAGCCCGACCTAATCTGCATGATATATTATTATTATTGCTGTTATTATTATTATTATTATTATTATTATTATTGTTTTTAGCTAAGCTGCAACCCTTGTTGGAAAAGTAGGATGTTCTAAGCCCAACGGCTGCAACAGGGAAAAATAGCCCAGTGAGGAGAGGAAATAAACTACAAGTGAAGAAATAAACAATTGAAACAAAATATTTTAAGAACAGTAACAACATTAAAACATAACTTTTATATATCAATGAGGAAGATCATTCCACAACTTGGTCACTTTAGATTCTTAGCAAAAGTAATGGTTAATCATATAATTCTGACTTGTATCAATATACTCTGAAGCATTCAGTGTCTTTGGCAAATGTTGCCTAATGCTACTACCCTAGCATGAATAAATCATTGCGTGTTTTGTAACTTCGTCATACATTAATAGCTATTGAAATAAATCCATTTACAGCAAAGAAAAAGATGCATTTTGGCTATTTTGTTGTTCAAGGTTTTATTACATTTAATCCAAGCATCTTTGATACCTAAAATAAATAAATAAGTGATTTTCTTGAAATTATGATAGCAATATATATTTGAAAACTCCTTGATAGTGTCTTGTCATTAGAATAATAGGGTTGTGGTAGCTAACTGGAAACAACCTTGCCTGCCAATCTGCTGGACTGGGGTTCTTGTCCATCTGAAGCTCGATACTTTTCTTGTAGCTTCGCAATCTCACCCACCGTGTGAGCTAAGGATGGTGGGTTTTAGGGAGCCTTTAGGTCTAGTCTACCTACTTAGTCATCAGCAACTGTTTCCTGGCCTTCCCTGATCCTAGCTTGGATGGAGAGGGACTTGGGTGCTGATCCCGTTGAGATACTACCGCTAGAGAGTTATGGGGTCCTTTGACTAGCCAGACGTTACTACAATCGATTTTTCTCTCTGGTTACAGTTCATTTTCTCTGCCTACACATACTGAATAGGTGGCATATTCTTCATATATTCTCCTCTGTCCCCAAACAACTTACAGCACTGAGATTACCAAACAATTCTTCATCACCCAAGGGGTTACTGCACTATCATTGTTCATTGGCCTCTTTCCTTTAGGTAAGGGTAGAAGTAGACTTTAACTATGGTAAGCAGCTCTTCTAGGAGAGGACTACAAAATCAAACCATTGTTCTCCAGTCTTGGGTAGTTCCATTGCCTCTGTACCATGGTCTTCCATTGTCTTGGGTTAGAGTTCTTTTGCTTTAGGGTACGCTCGGGCATACACTTCTATCTTTTATCTCTTCTTATGTTAAAGTTTTTATAGTTTATGGGGAATAAAAGTGACGGAGAGACAGAAATTGAATGTGTTTGAGATGAAGTGTCTAAGGAGTATGGCTGGTGTATCTCGAGTAGATAGGGTTAAGGAATGAAGTAGTGAGGGTGAGAACGGGTTTAAGAAATGAGTTAGCAGCTAGAGTGGATATGAATGTGTTGAGGTGGTTTGGCCATGTTGAGAAAATAGAAAATGGCTGTCTGCTAAAGAAGGTGATAAATGCAAGAGTTGATGGGAGAAGTACAAGAGGAAAGCCAAGGTTTGGTTGGATGGATGGTGTGAAGGAAGCTCTGGGTGATAGGAGGATAGATGTGAGAGAGGCAAGAGAGCGTGCTAGAAATAGGAATGAATGCAAGCGATTGTGACGCAGTTCCGGTAGGGCCTGCTGCTTCCTCCGGTGCCTTGGATGACCGTGGAGGTAGCAGCAGTAGGGGATTTAGCGTTATTAAGCTTCATCTATG
>NC_090728.1:89827608-89835108 GCF_036898095.1 Palaemon carinicauda
CGAATAATGAATATTACTTTATGTCACTGCTGTGTTTACATATTGCTTTATCGTCTTCTCCTAAACCGTTGTGTTGTATATTGGTCTCTTGAATCTTAAAGTAACTCTATAAGCAAACAGTCTTTAATTTGTATTTTGTTTTTATAAAGAACTTTGTGTGACTTTATACAGCCTGGCCAAATTTTGTATACTAACAAACATCCTAAATCGTTACTGCATCGATGAATTTTGCCAATTGACGTGAAAGATTTTTATGAAAAATCTCTCACTCTCTCTCTCTCTCTCTCTCTCTCTCTCTCTCCTCTCTCTCTCTCGTCTCTCTCCTCTCTCTCTCTCTCTCTCCTCCTCTCTTCTCTCTCTCACTCTCTCTCTCTCTCTCTCATGATTTCATGAAATGGTTCTGTTTATTTAAAGGGTTTAGATATGGAAGATTTCTGTGTACACAGTTTTTAGTAACATTTTATTTATATATGGTCCGGTTATTCCGCTTTGCCTTACCTGAATGATATGTAATAAACCCAGAACCGGATTTTTCCTTGTACTTCTTAAAGCTTTTTTTTTTTTCATTTTCGTAACAGTTTTCATTTTAATACAAATGTCTGACCATAGGAAATTCACAGGCCTCTAAACGCCACTCCTATAGCCCCTTCACCCTCCACGGACAGACCATAATCAAATAGAGCCTTTTAAAGCCTAACACATTCAACCGCCAGCATATTCTTCCCCCTCCTAATCCTCCTCTTCTTACACCTGTCTCATCCAAGCTATCCTTCAACATCCTTCCATCGCTCGTATCTTCCACCTCCCCTCCCAGGTGGAATGGTGTGTGTTTGCAAATTCTGAGCAAGATTTAAGGAGTGGTTCTTGCAGCTCGAAAAGCCTTGGGTTAAAAGTCTTTTTGTAGTACCGTACCATTCGGTCGTTTTTGTTTGAAGAGAGGGTCAGCTTCTCTTTCTTAACCTCCAGGTTTTTTCTCTTTGGAGAATTCGGATTCCAAGTCAAGTGAAGATGCCACCTGTTGTTTTTGTATGTGAATATCTATATTTTTCACTTTATGCCTATAGGCATTTATGCTAGAACTTTAGATCCGCTTTATTTAGATTTGGTGAGGGGAGGGGTGTTGACATTCCTTAACTAAAGGCTATATTGATGACGTTGACATATCGTACAGAAATTACACTCCATTATTCGCACGTTCGTTGATCTTATACGTTACAGTTGCTGCTACTGTTAATATTGTCAGGTTTTGAAACTCGTTGGGATTTTTATAGACCCAGAAAGAGCGGGAGCATGCCATCTATCATTAGTTTAATAATTGACTTTTGTTGTTATTTGTTCCGATGTAGCTAGAACACGGAAGATATTAAGGCTTTCAAGCTGAAGACTGCCTTGTTTCTTTAATTTAAGTGCTTAAAAAAATGTGGATTTGAAAATTAACACGTTATACGCTGTCTTGTACTCGTAATATTTAAGTATTTTATACGACAAACAGATCTTGTAGGTCCTGCAGGACTAGGGAAACAATCCTTAGTGTAAGTAAAGTAAAGGTGTATGCTAATGAATGTTTGGACTATTACTTTAATGTACGTCATTCTGACTGTACGTTGGTATACCGTAATGTTTTGGGATATATAATACGCGTTTAATTTTTTAAACCTCCATTATGATTTTAATGGAATTTACCTGATCTTACAACATTTCGTTTTTATGATCCCCGTCTATTTTCCCTCGTATCCTTGAAGAATTTGAGTCCACACCTGTTGCCTTAACCGGTTCTCTAAGTGTTGTATTGATAGCACGTGATGCATATGCTTGTGCCGAGACCCGGACATGTGCCGTGTCGATACATCAGACTGCAGTCATCGTAAGAAGGGTTTTCGTTCGCCGGATGAGGGAGGTGTTGTGGAAGAATGGCTGGGAAATAGGGTGCTGATAACCTATCATTGTATTGTACCTCGGGAATTTTCTTTCTTTGAAGCAGACGTACGGAGAACTGGCTGGTTTGCTTGTTTTGAGTTACAGTTAGAGATGTGCTTGTAAAAAGAAAGGAAATTGTTGTTTGCTGATTTTTATGAGAAAAAATATTGCCTCCTGTTTTAGGCATGTAAATTAGTTACGTTCATAAAAGGAATAAGTTATCCCCCATTGGTAGTGAATATATTTTCAAAACGAATATTTGGGACTACGTTAGCGTGTTGTCTATTCTTATATCGATATATAAAGGGCAAAATATACACATTTAAGTCTAAAATACAAGAAAATAAGAATGGATTTTCTACAAGCAGATGATTTCGAGTACACTACCCCGAGTAAAAAGTGCTTATACCTTTAAAAAAAATTGCGGTCGTTGATGATCCACATATGACCTTGCTATATTGCGTGATTTTATTAGTTGAAAATATATTGAATGTCTTCCCACTGATTACATGCAATGCAATTTATTTCTACCGTATTGAATTGGGGAATTGATATAGGAATGAATAGAACATTCAGGTTCCCAACATGAAGTAGCCTATGCAACTGAAAAAAAGAGTATTAGGAAGGACATTGCCATAATTAGACTTTCTTTGTAATAGTCGTTGCATGTCTCCAGTGTTCCTATTGTAGATACACGTGAAGATGTCATTTGCACGGAGAGCTTTAGTTACGCCCACTTATTTTCTTTATTATTCCTTAGAGTGGAATCTTGACATTTTGTCTGTCGTAGGAGATTGCATTGTGATCCTTGGATGTGGGGCCACAACCTCTTGGATCGTGTCATCGTACCACGAACATGGACCAAAGACCAAAAGGTCATCGGTTCATATGCCACATGCAGTGGGGACTGGAAACCTTTTGGTGGAAGTGTGTTGGCATTTAACCTGCTTTCCACCGTTTCTTGGACCTAAACTGCTCTCCCCCGGAGACGACAATAAAAGAACTTTAAATTTAATATTTCCAGATGACTGACTGTGTATCTTCTTTTGTAGTGTGAATAGCACTATTGGTCAGCGTGTCAAGAAACCTGTGGTCTGGAAAAAGAAGACCATGGTTAAGAAAGTCCAAAGATGGTGGGTTTGTGAAAATCATGTCAGAGCCTTTCGTTGCGTATTTATGGAGGATGACTCGCTTTATTACTGTGATGGTGGTTTCGGTCGAATTGTGAAGTCCACCAAAGAATAGCAAGCTAACGGGAATGCGTAAAGCGATGTTATTGTTGGAATGTGGGGAATAATATTTTCAAGCCAAAGAACACGCGCAGCTATATATACAATATGACACACACACACACACACACACACACACACACACACACACATATATATATATATATATATATATATATATATATATATATATATATATATATATATATATATATATATATATATCTACATACATACAAATACATACATACATACATATGCGTGTTTCACACTGTGAATATGATTACGATCCAACTCCTAAAGGGAAGGGCTTGGGGTTTATGGATGTAAGGGCCATTCAAACTGCACATTTTACATCAATATTATGATGGCCGATCAAGATTTAAGGTTTGTATCGAGGGGAAGATTATGTTTTGTGTTTTGAAACTTTGATCTAGTGTTTAGATTCTTGCAATTTTTTGCAGAAAATTGTCTGACTAGTAATGAACTTGGTTCAGTAATTTAGATGCACTGCAGTAAGCAAATGTTTGCATTATTTTAAGTGCTGTATGTAAATGGGGTTTCAAATGCTGCATAAGGATGGGTTTCAAGTGCTGTATGTGAATGTGGTTTTAAGTGTTGTATATGAATGGAGTTTCAAGTGCTTATATGAAAGGGGGTTTAAGTGTTGTATATGAATGGAGTTTCAAGTGCTTATATGAAAGGGGGTTTAAGTGTTGTATATGAATGGAGTTTCAAGTGCTTATATGAAAGGGGGTTTAAGTGTTGTATATGAATGGAGTTTCAAGTGCTTGTATGAAAGGGGGTTTAAGTGTTGTATATGAGTGGAGTTTCAAGTGCTTATATGAACGGGAGTTTAAGTGTTGTATATGAATGTGGTTACCGTTCTAAGTCCTGTATGTGAATGGGGTTTTAAGTGCTGTATGTGAATGGGGATATTGGTGCTGTATGTTAGAGGTTTTTAAGTGTTGTATATGAATGGGGTTTTCACTGTGAAATATAGTTCATTTGTTTTTAAATATTACATAATATTCTCTCTTATAGGGAGATGAACCAGTGTAGTAGTTTTTAAGGTAGAAATATTCTATCATGAGAACGGAAAGCAACCGTTGTTCCTTTCACAGCTTGTAACGTAATATGTTTATTCGAACGTTTTAAATGATGAGGCCCTGGTGGATTCAAAGGTGGTTGATTTATTGAAAGAGAAGATGTAATAGCATTTAAATCCTTCAACGCCGTGTAATTACCACTTCTTGATGCTTTATGATTATCTTGAGATGAAGTTACTCTGCGTTTGAATGATGTACCTTTTTAGTGTTTATGAAGTTGGAAAAGAGAGAGGGTTACACTTACGTTATCATCTTTGAATTTACTGCGTTTGCCCTATATACTATTATTCTAGATTGTATAATGAAATAAAACGAAGATGAAAGTTGAAATGTAATGGTCGTTTAATGGTCGTTTTATAGTGTGGAATATGTAAAATCCGATGCCGAAACGTAACCCGTTGTCCTCAGGTGTCACTTGTCGTCGTCATTTCCTCTGAAAGGGCTGGCTTTTCCTCGTCTGCCACTTACCAGTTGGAAGTGCGGGAAGAAATTCACCGTTAAATGTTCGTGATTAGGTGGTAGGGTCGGTGTCGAAATGAGATTTCCCAGGGGTTTCATTTGTGGCCTTGATTTATGGCATTTTGGGGAAACATTTCTTGAAGAACTGGTCGTATTCAAAATGATGTAATATATTTATTTCTCTTTCGCTTTTTTTCCCCGTTCGTTATTCAGTGCAATACCCGTTCACATTCCTCCTTTAACACCGTCGAAAATTCTAAAATGCTAATAATCCTCCTTCAATTTTTATGGCATGATTTATTGTAATGAAATTTCCTTGTGAATGAAAATCCACGAGTTTAGAAAACCTTTTTTTTCTTTACATATCGTCTGGCTAATATTTATCCCCTGCTGTATTAACGGGAAATTCATGATTCTTTCGCAATAAACTAAACTCTCTTGTAGGAGCCGCGATGTAGATTGTGTTGGATCGAAGTTTTCATTGCCCATTTCATGCCACCATATCATTAGGGAATGAATTTAAGTACAGGATAGCAAGGTGCCTCCAGGATGTAGTGGAAACTCTTTATTCCCTGTAAGGAGGCTCATATTGGAAGGTCTGTGGTTAAGATAATCGTCGTTCCAAATTTGGGAAGTTATTCCAGGTTATCTTTAAACGTGTACCCATCCAAAATGGCCTTCTGTACATTTCTCGCACACATTCAAACGCACAAGCAAATAGGTCTGGGCAAAGGCAGAAAATGTGACTTTGTATTCATACTACAGCATCGAGAAAATGAATTGGACTGGCTTAAGAGAGTTTTGAATACCCAGTGATCGAACAGGAATACCGTCCTTTTCAGTTCTAAAGTGATGAATGGAATTATTTTTAGATCGGAAAACCGGCAGGATGAAAGCCAGTCTGATGCTTTGAATACGACAGGGTAATTTTTGCCATTGTTTGAGAGGGGTGTAAACTTATAGTTGCTGGAACAAATTAATGACCTAAAGACGCCATTGTCTTCTTCATTTTGCTCTTATTAATACCGCCTTCCCGTATTTATATAGCTTACCCGTGGTTTTCAGTCAGAGCTGCTGTTTCGTCGTATGCTGTAATAAGTTGAAAATGAGCTCTATGGTGGTAATTGGCAACTCGGGTTGATGTTGCTAAATTGCCTTCGAGACTTTAAAAAACTGGGTAAAGAAAATTTCCCGTACGGTTTTTAATTGTGATCCACAACTTGGAAAGTTTTACAAGTAGAACTGCTCCTTCTTCTCTAATAAAAAACCTATTGTCTTTACACAATCTTTTGAAATTTGACAGACAAAAATGAGTCGAGGCTCAAAAAGATTTAGGTAAATGGAAGGTAGAGGTTGAAATGCACTTATGTTAAATGAAGGTCATTAGCCACAACATTTTTTTAAACCGTAATTGTAAAGGACTATAATTGTGTAGACTGGAATGCTATTCGGATGGATATTAAAAACAGCTGCATTTCTTTCCCAATTTATGGACTGGAAATCTGTAAATTTTGGAAGTGAATGGTTCGAAATTTACAAGTAAACTTTATTTATTTAAGATAGAACGTGATGCGCTCTTAGAGTTAGAGTTAGGTTAGGTTAGGTTTAAAATATTTCTTTTTGTAACTGGTAAATTTTTTTTCTTTTCTCCGGGAAATGTGAATGGGCAATGAATTTAGTTGTATACTAACTTTTCATTTGTATTTTTATTCTCCATGATATGTTAAAGGAGTACTCGAACTTTCTTTTACTACTGTCTTGAATTTTTGTAATCCTGTGCGTGCGTACAAGACACTAGGTTTACAAATAAAAAAAATTGTCTGGACAGCTTGGTATTTTCTGTATTTGTTCGTAGCACAGCTACCATACTTGAATTGAAGTAGTCCGCTTCTTCAAGTAGGTAGTTATTGTTATTTTTGCGTTGCAGTTGGGTTCAAGTGTGTATCGACAGTTCATGTGAGCCGTTGTCTATATTTTGGCGCAGTGTTGTCTCAATCAGACAATTCTTTGCATTCATTATGCATTTTATTCAATTTCTGTGCAAGAGAATAGAAATGGAATAGTACACATTGTACGGAGGTGTGTCCTTAGGCTTTACAAAGATTGGTTACTTGAACAATACGTCAGAAATAATTAGGATGTTTCAGGGTTTGGAAATAGGTAAAGAGAGACCAGTTGCATACCAGGGGCTCTTCATTTCAACACACCAACTCTTGAGCGAGAAAGTCGTAGAATACCAGTATGTTGAAGTTTGGATGTCTCAATCAGGCAGCTCCAAAGATGCGCCAGTCGTTAATGAGAGAGAGAGAGAGAGAGAGAGAGAGAGAGAGAGAGAGAGAGAGAGAGAGAGAGAGAGAGAGAGACCTAATGAATGTTTAACCATCATAGGATGAGGATTGCCTCGTCGAGGCCCTCCCGTTTTTTATGGTATACAAGTGATGTGGTGAGAGCGAAAGATAAGAGCGATATGATTAAAGTTATGGCGTTTATATGAAGTTACTCAAGAAGCTCGGCTGCAGTTGACCTTTGTATTCTTGTCAGAGAGAAGTATGAAATTTAGATATGGCTTATCAGCGTAATGCTAAGAATACTTTGGCCTGTAAAGAAGACCTACCGACTTGATTTAGTTGTTTTGAGAGAGAGAGAGAGAGAGAGAGAGAGAGAGAGAGAGAGAGAGAGAGAGAGAGAGAGAGAGAGAGAGAGAGAGAGAGAGAGGGCAGTACTTGTGTTATATGCGAAGCCCTGAGTGATGATAAAAGGAGAGGCAGTGATTTGAAGTAACATTT
>NC_090728.1:89842608-89885108 GCF_036898095.1 Palaemon carinicauda
TATTTTAGTGATTATCAATCTTATGTTAGTAACGATAGGGTCGGGGTAGGCCATTTCTAGCAAAATTCATTGGGCCTTTGACGTGTTAAGCTGTAAATTGGATACCTGGTCGATAGTCGGGTATGGTGGGTCACAGACTAGGTAGAGTTGGCATCGGGTTATTGCATTTATTCTAGAAAACTGGCTGCGAAATTGAAGGCTGTCCGGAACCATTTCGTCAATGGTAAAATAGGCTCGTAGAGAATCACTAAAATGAATTTGCAAGAAAATGTTTGTATTGATATTACAGATACAAAGAATTTCTTTGTTTATGCTTGTACATCAGTTCTATATATAAACGTTGGCTGCCCTTATATCGGTTCATTTCTTCAGTTTGTTAGAGAGGGATTTGTGTGTTCTGTTCAAGATTTCAGTGACTACTTAAATGAATCAACTTAGTTTATAGGCTTTTATGTTTCTGAATAAAAGCTTGCCTTCACTTTTTTAGTTTGCTGTCTGATATCTTTTGAGAGCCGCCTATTAATGGTATACTGTACAGCAAGTTTTTTTTTTCTTTTTTTAAATCAAATTTAGATTTAAATTTTCTTTGGTATTTTCATTTTTATAAATCTGAAGGTCTTTTGTGGTGGTGGTGTTCAGTGGCGAGATGTCACGTAAGTCAAATAAGATTTCTATATTGGAAGTGACCACAGCACTTGCAGATAAAATGGCTCTTTCGTTGGTTAATATCATGAAAGTTTTCAAGTAAAGATATTCGACCGTCGCTTTTATTGGGGTTAGGAACATCCCGAGGATGACATTTAGAATCAGACCTGTGAGGCAATGTGTGTTGGGTTTTGATCGAAACTCGAACAGAATGACCTTTTTGCTTTTTTTGTCACGTCTAGAAACCGTAAACAGTAAGCCCTTTTCATTTATTGTTGCTGCCAGAAGCTGTATGGCTGAAATGCCTTTTTTCATAATTACTTTTGCCTTTTTATCGCAAAAATCTCAAGACCAGGGAGGTTTCTCGCTAAATTTCCAGCAAATTGTAGTCTGTGGAGATTATATATTTGTCTTTTTGTGAGTTTACGTTCAACAATATTAACCTGGAATTTTGTTTATTACTATAGAGGTATATAGAAATTATTGATTTTTATATCTAACGCGTGAACAGGCTGCTTCAAGCTTTTAAATCATTGTCTGGAAACGTTTTTTTCATATATGCTAAAACTGACTTTATCTTTGCTTTTGATGCTATAAACAAAGATATCATGTTGTAGATAACAGTTCTTCATGTTATAAACAGTCTTGGCCAATTAGTGATGAAGGAAATGAATTTTCAGTGATGTTCCTCTTGCATCAAATTAGCTTGTTTAACATCGTCATAGATTACGTTAACGGGTCCTTCAATATTCTTATTGGAAAGATGTTATTCGTATATTTGAATTGGCTTGAAACCATCTTCCTGAACAATTAGAGGTGGTAGTTTTTATTTTCTATTTTTTTTTTATTCCTCTCTTGGGTAATTGTTCCCTGTGGGTAGGCCAGTCAAGGTTGCTCGCGGGCATTTAGTAAAGGCTGTGTAATTGGCGCTGTTGTCTGACAGGAAAAAAATAGCATAAATAAAAAATGGACTTAGCCGGAAGCTGAATATCGCAATTGCAAGTTCTACTTTTTCAAGCCGTATTATTTTAATTTCTCGCCTTACTTGAACCGTACCTTGAAGCGCTGGTGGCATTTTTGCAATTTATGCGTCGGAAGCTATATGATTTCAATTGTCCAAGGTCTCGCTTTAGGTATAATTTACTGATTTTGAATTTCGTGCATACCGTTTCATTGCCCCCAAGAAAGGGAGTTGCCTGGTATTGATGGTTATTAATTTCTTGATTTTGTCCCTGAAAATTGACGTACGAATCGATATATATATATATATATATATATATATATATATATATATATATATATATATATATATATATATATATATATATATATATATATATAATCATAATATAGGGTTGCTATTAATTTTGCCGGATATATTGCATTTTCATCGATATTGCGCTTGAAATCCATTGCAAATCACCCCCAAACTCAGTCATGAGAATTAAAAGTACCACTTCCTGTTGTGAGTTGTATGACCAGGTCCTCTTAATCTAATGGATGCTGTAAGGAGAATCATGGCTCAAAAGAGTAGCTGCAGCATCCTGGGGGTACCTACAGGAGAACACCTCTTGAGGTTCACAGTTACATGCTCATTGGGCGAGCGTATGTGTGATCGACCAATCATAACCAGCGTCAAGGTTTTTTCTTTTTTTTTATTGGGGTGCGCTTTAGGCTCTGTTTATTATTATATACAAGACAGCATTTCCAGGGGGTTGGTATGCCGAGCGGGTTTCGCGCGAGGAGAGGGGATTGGCCAAACTCCCAACAAGAGTGGGTGGCGTTCGAATAGGGTGGGCATTGTTCAAGGTGGAGTAAATATTATTTGGTCTTTACTCAACTTTTATGGTTTAGATTGATGTTTGGAACTAGGGAGGATTATCGTCAGTTTCTTGTGATTTTTTATACCATAATATTGAATTTATGGTATTTTCAGCTTTGCTTTTACGGATGAATACATTTACCATATTTGAAGCATCTTATTTTATAATAGAATACATTTTTAATGTAGTAGATTGTGTTGTTTATTACTTAACTCTAGGTTATGGTTGGGTTGTTTAATATATTTTGGTAATTAATAATATTCCGTAGACTAGCTTGAATATGAATGTTATTGTAGTGGTATGGTAAAGGAAGATAATGAAAACCACGAAGTATCCAATAGCTAGGAGGGGGCAATGTATGCTGTTTCACCTGTGGTGTAGCTAATTAGTTACAGACTGCAAATCATCTGTTTTAAGAGGATTCATTGTATAAAGTCAATTTTAATCGGGAATAGGTAGACAGGCGTTTACTTAGGATTGCAAATGCACCAGTATTCCATTTTCATCTTGTACTTAAGAAATTATTTGACATGAGTAGTGTTTGACCATTTATCAACACTGGGTGCTTATAATTGTATGGAATGATAATTAGTTTTGGCAAATAATACTTGGCATTTTGTACTCTTATTAATAATCAGTTGAGATGCTAAATTTCGTCTTTAGTTAATAGTAAAGATTTGTTTATCGTTCATGCTTTGTCTGGAATCTGAATTAATGAATCACTATTGCGACTGATTTACACGTGTATACATTTTGTGTTGCTTCCATTGATGTTGAATCAATACTAACTCAATCTAAGACATTATTTTCTTTTATGGTGTGAAACCATTAGGTTTTATTTTTATGTGATAAAATTACTTCGTAGTCTACTTTGTTTTTAAACAATCTTAACTCGTCATGTCTGGTAAATCATTCGTATGATGTACAGCCATTGATATACCATTTTGCATGGTTTTCATTTCAGTGGTTTATGTTTGAACAAACCGGACATGATGTTATACGGTCATCTTTCAGATGTCGAAGGTAATTTCTACCCCAGACCTTTATGGTGACGTGCATGAAAGCAAACTTGTCAAGATGTTAAGAGGTCGTCTAGGAGTTGCGATTTGGAGGCCGCCAGGAAGATTGTTTTCATCTGGGAACGTTAGATAGAAGACCTGATGTAAATCACTGTTAGGCGATATTTAATTTGCGTCACTAAACTTTTACTTAGAGCTTCTTGCAAAGGGTTTTTATTTTAAAAGGCGGTTCTGCTCAAAAGTAGCAAATTGTTTTTTTGTGTTGTGACCTGAAGCTCGTTGATTTTTTTTTTCTCCATTGCTGATGACTAAAGATTTGGTTAAAGTGTGGAAAACGTATATTGAAATCAATTAGAAATCAGATATCATTGATGGATTTTCCATTCGAGTCTTAAGACTTTGTTGAGCATGACTAGTCTCTTGAGAATGGAGCACCCTGTAGTAAGTTTTCATGGAACTTGTCAAGATAATTTTCCCTTGTTTGAAGTATCGCTGGAAGTCGTGATTTATGAGTAGGTGGTGCTGTTTTTGATGCAGCCAAGCATGTTCCATGTAACCATCTATTATTTACGACTGGATATCATTCGGTTTAGACTTTCAATAGTTTTGTCAAGAAGGATGGGTGAGGGAATTTTTTTTCGAATTTAAATTTACTTAATTTAAAACATGTTCAGTTGAAGGATTTCATTCGTATCTGCATATTTATGACGCATTTACGCCCTGTTTTTTGGCCATCGCATAAAATAAATGATTGATGAGCTAGTAGCGAATGTCCTCGTAAAATTCGAAGTACCTGACCTTTGACCTTCATAACTTTTTCTTTGAGTTTGTGCAATGTGAATTGAAGAAGAATAAGATTGGCTTATTTTTCAAATAGTTATTTTTATCATTTTCTCCATTTTTTTAAAGGGTTAAGACAGCAGGGGAAAAATGGAAGTATTTCATGTAAATTATAAACCTGTACGCTTGGTTTTTTGGTGGGGAGCGGGGAAGAGTCGTGTACAGTATTTAAGAAACTGGTTAAGGAATAGTATTGCACGTCAAGTTCGTTACAAATAATACAGCTTCCATATTCAAGTTTAGTCCTATAGCTTGTTTGGTTACTTATAAAATGGATCGTATAGTGGTGTGTATTTCATGTTATGTTTTACTTTTTACATCCTAGTGTGTAAGTATATAGTAAAATGAATTAATGATTTTTGCAATAGTTTCAATCTGCAAGCGCCTTTAATCTCTGTAGCTGCTCCATTTGATTCTCGTATAGTCAAGGAAACCAGCTCTGCATGTGTCTATCAGAAGTCACATTGAAGGAAGAGGAAAAGAAAAGAAAACGGAAATGAAACTCCTGAAAATGAAAGAACCCGCTTTCCAGTTCCTTGCTTTAGTTTGCTAGGCTGTTCTGTGATGAATGTAAATTCTAAGAAATTTCTATACACACGACGAACCAAGTCGAAGTTTTTTCAGTTTGAGTGATATCTGCAGTCTCGTCAAACAATTAGAGTCTGACCTGGAAAATTAAATGTTGTGTATTTTAGTGGACTGCCGTATTATAAAAGTTCTTTCTTCAACTAAAATATCAAGAGAAGCATCTCGGTGCTGTTTTTTAATCATGGCTTCTGTCAAAGAATTTGAGAGATTACTTCCTCGTAAAAGGAAATTGGAGAAAAGAAATCATGGATTATTATGAATATTTACTAGTATATTTCCTAAAGAGATTATTAGGGATATCTGAATAAGTTTAGACATTGATTTCTGTCTGGTTGCGTAATTTCGTCTTCGACGAGATCTGCTTGAGATTGCCGAGAAAATAATGCAATGAGACACACATACAGCCCTTCGTAAGGCAGTGTTATTGTCCCTTGCCTCTGCCATTCATGATTGGCCTTTAAACCTTTATTATTATTATTATTATTATTATTATTATTATTATTATTATTATTATTACTTGCTAAGCTACAACCCTAGTTGGAAAAGCAGGATGCCAGAAGCCCAAGGGATCCAGCAGGGAAAATAGCTCAGTGAGGTAAAGAAATAAGTAAATAAACTACAAGAAAAGTTTAAGAACAAGAACAACATTGAAATAAAATTTTCATGTATAAACTATAAAGACTTCAAAATAACAAGCAGAAGAGAAACAAGATAGAAAATTGTGCCAAAATGTACCCTTAAGCAAGAGATCTCTAACACAAGTCAGTGGAAGACTATGGTACAGAGGCTATGGCACTACCCAAGACTAGAGAACAATTGTTTGATTTTGGAGTGTCCTCCTAGAAGAGCTGCTTACCACAGCTAAAGTGTCTCTTCTACCCTGACCAAGAGGAATGTAGCCAATGAACAATCGTAGTGCAGTAGTTAAACCCATGAGAAAAGAAGAATTGTTTGGTAATTTCAGGGTTGTCAAATGTATGAGGAAAGAGGAGAATGTTTGAGGAATAGGCCAGACTATTTTGTGTATGTGTCGGCAAAGATGAAATGAGCCGTAACGAGAGAGAGGAATCCAATTTAGTACTGTCTGGCCAGTCAAAGGACTCAATAACTCTCTAGTGGTAGTATCTTAACGGGTGGCTGGTGCCTTGGCCAACCTACTACCTACACACACATACACACTATATATATAGTATATATATATATATATATATATATATATATATATATATATATATATATATATATATATATATATATATACTATATCTTCTTTATATATCCTATTGTAAATTGACAATTATTACCGGGTCTTCCAATTTAACTCCCACTAAACGGAATGAGATAGAGATATATCTTATGTATCAGTAGGGAGGGTTTTGCATGTTCCCCAAGTAGAACGAGGGCAACCTTTGCAAAAATCAACCGGGGAGTGGGAGCTGCCTCTTGTTATTGTAGGCTTTTTGGCCCAAGGCAAAAGTGAGGTAGGTGGTAATTGGTAGTAGACGAGCATAATGAGTGCCATTAATTATCACGCTTCGCACATGCCCTTTGGGATCCCATGAACGACCAACCTCCCGCTTACCTGTAAGAGAATGTGGCTTGGCATCTGCGTTTTCGCTATCAGCTCCGTAATTATTATAAGATTCATTTTATGTTTTCATTTTTTTTTATGGTAATAAGAGCAGAATTATCTATGGATATTGAACCTGGTGTTCCAAATGGTATGTGACGATCAATACAGTTAAAACCACATATCCGTACATATGGTTATTAATGCACTTTGTGTGAGCTGGAGTATATTTTGTAATAGTGTAGTTGTGGCTTTGTTGTGGATGTTTCAATTTGCTAGGTTGTGTGGGGGAAAAGAAACACACACAGTCACGCTGGGAAATACTGAGTTTGTGCTTTGATTTGACGCGTAGCAAGAGAAGAGATGTTACAAATTCCTTCGGTATTTGTATCGCAGTATCAAAAGATCCACCTATTTTCATTTTCATAAAGCGCGTATTGACTAGTAGTGGATGAAAAGAGGAGAGAGAGAGAGAGAGAGAGAGAGAGAGAGAGAGAGAGAGAGAGAGAGAGAGAGAGAGAGAGAGAGCCTGATCAGTTGCAACCTCCCCCCTCCCCTTTCCTTTAAATGGCTTTTCGAATACATGGCTCTTCCTCTACCAGGGCTTGAATAATTTAGAATGATGCCTGGGGTAACCCGCACTCTTCCCCAGCAACCAGCTGCTTCCGTCGCGTATATGATGCTCCGGTAAATGGGGTAACAGAAAATTGTGTTTGTGCAACTCTGAACTTCCTAGATTTTTATTTACTTAAATTTTCTCATGTAATAGGGTGAAGGTGTAGAGTGACTTTCTCGTATTATTACTTCGCATAGCTCTATTTGTTAGTCGCAGCGAAAGGAGATTTTTATTTGCATTTTTTGTTACGTAATTGTAGTTTTTTTTTCATATATTTATTCTCAGAACATATGAATAATGATTGGCAATCACCTGTTTCTTTGTTTCAAATGATATTTGATTTTAGTCATTTTTGATACAATGAAGGGCTTGAGTTATTTTGGTACTTTAATGTCGATACTAAACCAGAACCACGATTAAAACAAATAAGCGACAAATTTCCTAGAAATTAGAGATACGGATGTTAATTCAGGTTATTTTTCTTGTTTCTGTTAATATTTTTGTATAGTTTCTAAAGGAAACGAATAACATGATTTCATGGAGATTTTTGTAACAAAGTGTGGTTTTGGCATGGCAGATGGAATTGTATTTATAAGGATTATCGAGTGCTCTTGTAAATGTGTGATTAGTGTATGTATGTAAAGGGGAAAATGGTTGGTTCAATTAGTGTGTGTGTGTATATATATATATATATATATATATATATATATATATATATATATATATATATATATATATATATATATTATAGACACTTTTAACACTGAAAAGGCAAAGCTTCGTTTTTGTTTTCGGTTTAATTGAGATTTTACAGTTTAAAAACAAAAAATTCTTTTATACAAGTGTGTTCCTATTCTGGTATCTTGTGTATCACCTTACACATATGAAAATTTTACACGTACACGTGTGTGTGTATATATACAGTATATATATATATATATATATATATATATATATATATATATATATATATATATATATATATATATATATATATTACATGTGTGTGTGTTTGTGTGTATAACATATACACACGCAGACTGGAATATTTGTTAAGTGCGGAAATTATCATTTGGTGTAATCTTGTTGCTGAACTTACACCTTATTCTGGATTACGTAACATTTTTCATCTCTTAGATGGTTAAAGGTCGAGTAAAGGTTATTCCAGAACCTTGCTTTTTGGTATTTGATTTTTTTCTAAATTTCCGATTGGAATTTTTTTGACCTAATTCTTCTAATGAGCTTTCCCCCTCCCCCCAAGGTAAACGCTTAATTATCTGATGGGTGAAAGAATTGGCGTAATTATTTCTTTATTTCATTTGCACACTTGCATTTCTATTTTTAACTGACGTATCTCAGACATGCATTATTTTTTTTTATTTATTGAATATGTTGAGCTATACATATTTAAAAATTCCATAAGAGTTTACTTTAAATATTATATAGGTTGAAATCTGCATGAACTTTATATTATTGCTTTTATAACATTTATATTATAGTTTTTTTTAGAAGTTTCAGAGACTGGTGATTTATAGTGTGGTGTTCTGGTTTGCATCCAGCTTCCTTAGGAATCCATCACTTTGCTCACTATATACAGTATGTGCTTTCCAGTAGCACGCTGGTTGCATGAGTCCTGGGGTCTCAGTGGCTCCTACTTTTTTAAGATTCCTTTACAATGTTTTATGTTTAGTCCCTAGTACTACTGTGCTTATTAGCACTACTTTCACTTGTATATCATATGACCTTCTCAATTTTATTCGTAGTTCTTGGTACTTTTCTATTTTATCACTTCCCTTATCTTCCACTTGAATCACACGGTATTGCGTCATGTGTTAGTGATATTTTCTTTGTTGTCAACCAGAGTGGCGTCTTGGCGGTGTTTTTGTAATGTATCATTATCCAGTCAGTCCTGATACTGTAGTGTCAGAATAACTTAGCCTCATAATTTTCTACAATAACTTGAGCTTGATGTTTACCATTTTCTTTTGCATGGTCTTTGGTATTTTCTACAGAGAATTCAATAGAGAGCTGTAGTCACCGTGTGTTTCATGTCGTTTCTTATTGATTCTGAACAAGAGCTGAACATTTACTGGCGATGTGGTTTATGGTTTCTTCTTTTGCTATACATTTACTGCACTCTGATGAGATGTTAGTTCCGTCTAATGCTCTTAAGACCTGATCTTGATCTGCCATTATCATTCCTTCAGCTTCATTTTTAAGCTCTCCCCTCTGTAGCCATTGCCATGTTTCGTTATTGGCCAATACTTCAGGTTTTTTCATTAATTGCCCATGCATTGATTTTCTTTGCCATTTTTCTAGTATTTTTTTCTGTTCTCTCTTTATATACCTCATGGTATTCATCCTCTTTTAGCAAGTTTTCCTCCATTGTTGTTGTTATTTCGTTATTATTATTATTATTATTATTATTATTATTATTATTATTATTATTATTATTATTATTATTGCAGTTATAGAAACAAGTTTAAGGGCCATTTACTGTACTAGCAATATTACAAAGATCACTATTGAAAAAGAAGAAAGAAATGAAAGGAAGATATGTTTTTAGAAGTGATGGGCCTTATTGGTCATTCACGCGGTGAATTGGTCATCCTTTGATTAATTATCCAAATATTGTAATACAAGATTTCCTGCGATATGGTGCTTAATAACTAGCCCCTGTGAAAAGAAGTAACCTCTCTCTCTCTCTCTCTCTCTCTCTCTCTCTCTCTCTCTCTCTCTCTCTCTCTCTCTCTCTCTCTCAGGTTGGTAACACTGTCTCGGTTTGTAAACACGCATTGTATGAGCTCTCTATACAATGAGTTTTTGTGCAAGTTCTAGCGATACTACACCTTTCACCGTGCTATATAAGTTACAGTAAGACTCAGTGACCATTTTAGTAACAACAGTGTGTATATAGGACTTTTATACTAGTCTGTGGTTAAGATATAAAAACTCATACCCCGTGGCATACCCACTCGGTCGGCGGCGCCTCAGTTCGCGCATGCGCAGTGTATGTGTGAGGTGGAAGGGCTGCTGCTTCACCAAAAATGGCTTACTCCGGTCCAGCCTCTGTTTCTGAGGTTGAAAATGATCTTCACCTGTCTGATGCTGAGGATGTAGATATGACTCATTGGCCAATACTCACACATTCTCCTCCTCACAAGCCCTCCAGTACTGTTGCTAATACCCCCATGAAGCGCCCAGTGGATTATGGGTCAGATACTAGCAGTGCTCCACAGTCTCCTGCTGCTAAAACATCCAAATGTCATGAGTCTTTCACTAGACAAAAGAGTGATGTCACTCTGCCTCACCCCCCTACACGACATGCTTCCTCTGCTACCCCAGCTTTTGCTCCCCGTGATGAGTATGCTAGGTTGGTCTTCAAAGAAAATTTGAGCACTGACACTAAACTACGATGGCTGACTGAAGTAAACAAAACCTTCAATCTTGATAAGGAGCTGGCAGAGGTGAAGATGTCTGCTATCACATCTAAGTTTGTATATATTGCAAGGAGTCGTGAGGACATCATTGGCAGGGTGAAGGGTGGTGAATTTCTGTCCATAAGCCTAGATATTCAAGATTCAATAGACAGACCCCGTAAGTATTTAACTTATCTTATTACTCGTTACCCTATTGAAGCAGACCCTAACCTTGCTAAGGAACTGCCTGGTGTATACAGTGCACGAAGATTTCTTCAAAATGGGAACCCTATTAATCGCATTGTCATCACATGGAGTCTACTAGAACCACCACCATCTGTCTATGAGTTTTCCTTCCTCCCTTGCCTCCCTCCTTGTGAATTACGCAGGATGAAGGATGATCAGCCCAACTGTTTCAACTGCTGGGGTACTGGCCATATCTCCCGATATTGCTCTGCCTCACCTAAGTGTGCCTGGTGTGCTGCAGCCCATTCCACACGCACCTGTCCATACCGTAAACCTGTTACTGATGCTTCCACCTCATTGTCAGAATCATCATCAACTCCAGAAACTGTGCATTGGAAATGCCCTCGTTGTGGTGAAGCAGGAGTTAATGTTTGGCATGGATGTTCCAAACGGTCGCGCGCTGCCACGCAGTCACTTCCACTGACGACACCACCACCACCACCACCACCACCACCACAACCAGTGTCAACCGTCTCATCATACTCTCCTGAATCAGCTGAAATTTCAAAACTTCGTAAGGCTGTTGCTGCCTTGGAATCGCACTGTACAGCACTAACAACACGTTTTGATGCTATTGATGCACGCTTCGATAGCTTGATCGTTCAACAGGCTACCACTGCAAGTAACCTCGATACACTGGTCAAGGCACAACAAGTTCTTATAACCTCTGTTGCCTCACTTACTGAGAAGCTAGACACTGTTGCCTCTTGTCTTGAAAGGGTCAGTGGCCTCCTGCCAGCTCAGCCTCCTCCACTTGGTGCACCATCTAACAGTGCTGCTTCTACGGTACATGCTCGACCTGTCTCTCGCAGTGTTAAGGGTAAACTTCGCTAGACTCATGCAACTACATGTCCTTTCATGGAATGCCCTTGGAATTAGACAATACTCCAGACTGACTGCACTCAGGACATATGTTTATCGCCATCACCCACAAGTAATATTTATTCAAGAAGCCTTCCCTGGCGGTGCTCAGCCTGGAGATGAAGCTCCAAAACTTTCTGGTTATGTTTCATATGTACATCATGTCAGGAATGGTCTTATTACTTACATCCACTCTACTCTCCCTCATCAACTCCTTCGCTCATCAGCAGATATTAACATGACCTTCCAACTTTTTCAGGTTAAGATAGGTGATGGTCATATTCGATTATGCAATGTTTACTCTGCCCCTGGACTAATTAACCTCTCAGCACTTCCTACACCTACAAACATTGGCATGATCTACATGGGGGATTTCAATGCCAGACACCCAGATCTAGGTGATGTCTCTCCAATTCCCAACCGCAGTGGAGTTCCTCTGCTCAACTACATCCGTCGTTACCATTTAACCCGTTGGGATACAGGTGGTGCCACACACATCCGGGGGGGCACTCTTGATCATATCCTTACATCTGGGCTTGTAGCATCACATGTCTCCTGTCATTCTGTTCCCTCGCTCTTTTCTGACCATGTTGCCTTATGTCTACAGTACGCAATACAGACTCATCCAAGTGACCCCTATCATCGTACCCGCGTCACCATTCCACCCAAGTACTGCCCAACATATGTTTCATACATCTCCTCTGTCCTACCTACCTTTGATAAACACTCTCCAGAACACCTGTATAATTCTTTGGTAAAAGCTACCCATGACTTCTATCAACTATATATCGCCAGACCTCACATCAAAAGTCATCTTGTTGCCCATGCTTGGACCTTGGATCAACGCATTATGCAAGCAGAGAGAGTTGCGGCCGATGCTGGCCTTGCCTTTCAGACACAACCGACACCTAATCATCTACTTCAATATCAGCAGGCGAGGGATGATTTAGTTGCTCTCCAGAAGTGTGTCTACACTGAGTCGTGGTATAAATACACTGACCTAATTAACCACCAGACTAGCGTTGGGACCATGTGGCATCTCATTAAAAGGACTGTCAAGAAAAAAACCATACGTGCACTTCATCACAGTCCACAAGCATATGCCCAGGATCTCATCACTACTTGGTCAACCCAGTCACGGTCCAGTAATCTCCCTGTACAAATCCAAGAAGCACTCTCTTCCCAGAGCAATTTACGCAACCTTCGTCTGATGGCTGCTTTGTTGGAATCGGACGAGGAGGACAAAGAGCTGATCACCGAGGATGAGCTGCGACGTGCTGTTATGGGAAATAAAAATTCTGCTCCTGGAGATGATGGCCTTACTTATCAAGTGCTTCGTCTTCTCCAGAAGGTTCCTGGAAATCCTCTTCTACAATTGTATAATCTTTGCTACCAACTTGGATATGTACCTGCTGCCTGGATCATTAGCACAATTATTCCTATCCCAAAGCCTGGAACTGATAAATACCGGCCTATCTCCCTCACCTCATGTTTTAGTAAAGTGTTTGAGCGTATATTACTAACCAGGCTAATGTACCGGTTACAAGAAAAACTTTCTCCCCATTTGTATGGCTTTCTTCCACAGAGGAGTACTCATCACTGTTTAGCTGAACTCTACTCCCGATTGTCCTCCAACAGTGTAGTTGCCTTCCTTGACCTCAAAAGTGCTTTTGATATAGCCAACCGGGATATAATTCTTGATCAGCTTGTCGAATTTGGTGTCAGAGGAAACCTTCTGAAGTGGATAAACGGTTATCTCAGTAACAGAAAATCGCGTGTTTTCTTCAAAGGTGCATGTAGCTCCTATGAAAATTTTGAGCTAGGCACACCTCAGGGCGGTGTATTGAGCCCATTTCTTTTTAATATACTTATGCACCGTGTACTATCTCTCCTCCCTGCTATCCCTGGAACCACTGTAACCTGCTATGCTGATGATGTCTGCATCCACTCCACTACCCCTCGAGACCTTCAACGTGTCCTTCAAGACTTCTACAGGTCCTGTACCTCCTGTGGCCTCATACTCTCCCCAGAAAAAAGCAGAATCTTCTCTGCGCGGAATCTCCGAGACCTGCCAGTGTTCACTATGGGTGGGAATATTATACCTCACTGCACACAGTATACATATCTAGGTGCACCAGTCAGGATCACCCCTGCTATACCCGCACGACAACGAATCCACCCCATGGTGAAAAACCTTCTTGATCGACTGGAGCCTCGCTTCACTCCCATCAAGTGGCTTGCGACCAGGGCCACAGGTATATCTATCCCCGTGGCTAAAACCCTCTATATCCTCTTCCTGAGGTCAGTTTTTGACTATTTATCTCCTGCTTTAATTCAATTACCCAGACAGGCATTACAACCACTAGAACTGTTCCAAAATAGGGTAATGAGGTTTATCCTAGGTTGCCCTCCTTCCACTCGGATAGTCAACATGCAGACCGAACTCATGTTACCTCCATTAATAGAGAGAATTTATGCCAATGTAACTTTGTTTTCTGTTAAATGTCTACACTCTCCACAATTTACTCCAAACTTCTCTGCTGTCCTCAGAGCATCACTTGACGAAGATGCACCAAGACCTCAACTCCGGCCAGGGGGCCATAACCTAGTTAGGACAGTATGTGAAAATCTTCGACACCTTGATATTGCTGTACCTGAGCAAGCTGTCATCCAAGATTTGCCACCATGGCGGGTTCCTATTCCTGCTGTCACTTTCACACCAACCTCTAAAGATGCCCATACCAGTCTACAGAAACAGCTGGTTTTGGAAACAATATCCAATCTGTCAATTTCAGTTCCTGCAGGACACCACATCTACGTTGACGGCTCAGTACAGGCAGATGGAAGTGCAGCATGTGCTATGTTCTCCCAAACTTTAGAACCTCCTGAGGGTGGGTGGCATGGTCGCAGGCTGCCAAACTCATCCAGTTCCACTTATTGCGAACTTCAAGGTATATGGGATGCAGTAACTCTACTTGTTAGAAGAAATGTGAATGGATTGGTGATCTGCGACTCCAAATCTGCACTCCAGGCACTGACATCTTCTAGGCTCAGCTGTGGTCGTGTTGTGCGAGACATACTGTGTCAACTCGCTGCTGCTTACAATGCCTCGCTTGTCGTGTCCTTCATGTGGATGCCCTCCCATATTGGGCTTGCTGGGAATGACATGGTGGACAGTCTTGCTAAAGCGGCCTGCACACTGGACCTTGATGACAGAAATGATGAGCCCTCACTTCGCTGCCTTAAACATAGAATATTTTCAGCAGCTTTTGCTTGTACAGTACAGCGCAGGGATGCAGAGAGGGGCACTAGTGTTTCCATACAACATCACGATAACTTTCTGCATAGCCGTTACAAGTACCGGCGTCGTGGACTCATGGTGCGTAGGCATAATGTCGTAAGTGCCAGGATAAGGTTGGGATATCGTCCTGTGTGGCAGGTTGGACAGACACTAGATATACCACACTACACCTCATGTAAACTGTGTAACCTTGCTAATGCCAATAACCTTGAACACTACTGTCTTCATTGCCCCACTGTCAGGAATCTGTTACCTCAAGGACAAAATTTACTTCAAACCTGTCAATATTTACTCAAAGATGACCACCTAGATGTAATTTTGACTCGTCATCCACACTTTGGTGGCTGCTAAACTGTGTGCTGCAGTTGTTGTGATAATGGAATACGAACTCATATATGTTATTTTTGTGAATGATATACTGATGATTCAATGCTGTAATTTTTTTTTTTTTTTTTTTTTTTTTTTTTTTTTTTTTTTTTTTTTTTTTTTTTTTTTTTTTGTCATCCACACTTTGGTGGCTGCTAAACTGTCTGTTGCAGTTGTTGTGAGAATGAATACGAACTCATATATGTTATTTTTGTGAATGATATACTGATGATTCAATGCTGTATGTTTTTTTTTTTTTTTTTTTCCTTGTAATTTCTGATATACTGTATGTAACCTTGTTTGACGACGTTGGTCGTAATGATTTTATTAAATAATCGTAAGTGCCAGGATAAGGGTGGGATATCGTCCTGTGTGGCAGGTTGGACAGACACCAGATATACCACACTACACCTCATGTAAACTCTGTAACCTTGCTAATGCCAATAACCTTAAACACTATTGCCTTCATTGCCCTACTGTCAGGAATCTGTTACCTCAAGGACAAAAATTTATTTCAAACCTGTCAATAGTTACTCAAAGATGACCACCTAGACGTAATTTTGACTCGTCATCCACACTTTGGTGGCTGCTAAACTGTCTGTTGCAGTTGTTGTGATAATGGAGTACAAACTCATATATGTTATTATTGTAACTGATACACTGATGATTCAATGCTGTAATTTTTCTTTTTATGTTGATTTTTGATGTACTGTATGTAATTGCCAATATGTACCTTTGTTTGACGTCTTTGGGCGTAATAAATTTATTAAATAAAAATAAATCTCTCTCTCTCTCTCTCTCTCTCTCTCTCTCTCTCTCTCTCTCTCTCTCTCGTAACATGCTTGAACTAATCTCTTCCACTTTATTTATTGATCACTGTTTCATATTTAAAATATTTAATAAACTCAAAATGCCAATACTTGCTCCAACAACCAGGACTGCATTTATCTTTACAGCATTTCTCTATTTGAATCTTTTAACATGAGTTCAATTCGTTTGTTTTCCACTTTCTCTGCATTTATTTCCCGTTGAAGTAACTTGTTCTCGTAAGTTTTTCTCCACCCTATCTTTCTTATTTGAATACCTTCGCCTATTTTTTTGTGGAATTCCTTTTAAATATTTGAATTTGATTAAGTCTGTTCATGAGCATAGCAAGTGCAAATTTAATGTTAATGGAGTTCTATCAAATGAATTTCCAGTGAACAGCGGAGTACTCCAAGGGAATGCGGTGTCACCTATTTTATTCATCTTCCTCATGGATTTTGTAATTCCTAGAACAGTCTGATATGGTGGGGAAGGATTGGACTCGATTGATGATAGGAAATTAGCAGACCAAGAGTATGCTGATGAAATTGTCCTTATTAGCAGAACACTACAGGATTTGTAATGCTTGTATACCAGAATGCATGAAATATCACACGAGATTGGACTCGAGATGAATCGAAGAAAGGCAGATAATAAGAATGGAGGATGCAATGGAAGATGAAATATCATTGGAAGGAGAAAGGAATAATGAGGTAGAATCCTTTAAATATTTAGGTACTATGGTCTCCAATACAGGGTCTTTGTAATTAGAGTTTAGTGAATGATTAAAAAAAAGCTAATCAGACAGTGGCTAGGTTGAGTAAAATTTGGAAATCAAATCACCTGAAATTACTTTTAAAAATCAGAGTACATCAGTTTAGTGAGGTCGGTGTTACCATATGGAAATGAGTCATGGTATGACAATGAAACAGTCTCTAATAGATTTATTTGAGAACAAAGCTCTCAGAAGGGTATTGGGAGTTGAATGACTGGGCAGGATTAGAAATGAAACTATGAGAGATTACTTGAGTGCCATATGTGGATGAGAGCATAATAAGGGGTAGATGGAGATGGTTTGGGCATGCTCTTGGCACTATCCAAGAGAGATTAGTTCACCAAACGTTCAGCTGGGCTCCTCAAGGCACTAGAAGAGTTGGAAGACCCAGGCCTACATGGCTGAGGTCTATGAAGCGTGAAGATGATGAATGGAGAAATATTACATTAAAAGCTCAAGGTAGAGACGACTGGCGAAATCCAACCGAGGCCCTTTGCGTCAATAGGCGTAGGAGATGTCATATATATATATATATATATATATATATATATATATATATATATATATATATATATATATATATATTTGTGTGTGTGTGTGTGTGTTTTACATTCTGCAACTTGAAATAGTATGATATGACAATCATTGATCATATCTCATTAGCTCGTATGTATGGAAGATTTACTTCGTGGCTGGCTTGGGAAGCCTTCACCCAACCCAAAGGAGATTGTATGTTTCTTTTTCAACTCTTCCTGTACATTTGAGAATGGTGATGATGTCATGTGTTGTGTTGTGCAAGTCCGGAAAACCTTACTCACCTCCCTTTCTTAAGATGTTTACTGCCAAAGGTTTACCTTTGGGACAACTTGTTAGGCGGCTGTTCCGTTATTGCCAGACAATTCTTCTCTTTATTTTTTTTGTATGAATGGATTTTTGGTCTCCCCACGGTAGTATTTTTTTTTTTATTTTTTCAAACTTTTCGTTGTCTTCCAGTCCTCAACGTTTACAAAAATTATATAAATCTAGTTTTAGAAGTAGTCTTCTTGATATGTATACATGATTCTTTTTTCATCTACTTCCTAATAATTACTTGAAGTGGTTTTTTTTTTTTTTTATAAGAGAGCCTTTACGTGCCCTTTCACATTAGAATGAAAACACGCATCGTTTTATGTAATCTTTTTCTAACTGATATTAGTATGGTGCCCAATAAAAGGGCCTACTGATTTACGGAAATTATCGATGTAGAGACATCTTTTTTTCATTTATAATTATTGGCGTACATACGGATTTCATGAAGCATTACATTTTGTGTTATTACTAACTCTTTTGCATTAAATACTTCAGAGCTCTAACAACTCACCTGTACTACATATTACTTTTAACATACTTGAACTAATTCCTTCCACTTCATCACTTTTATATTTTCAATATTTATCAAATCTTCAAAATACCAATACTTGCTCTATCAACCAGGACTGCATTTATTATGACATTTCTCTATTTGCATGTTTTATCATGAGTTCAATTCGTATATTTCCCCTTTATCTGCATTTATATCCTGTTGGAATAAATTGTTCTCTCTAAGTTTTTCTCCACACCATCTTTTGTTTTAATTATTTCTCTTCTTTTTCTGTACGTGGTCATATTTTGGAAAGCAATTGCATCCCAAAATTTCCCCCCTTCCTATCAACAACATCTTATTCCAAAACTCACTCTCTCTCTCTCTCATCTCTCTCTCTCTCTCTCTCTCTCTCTCTCTCTCTCTCTCTCTCTCTCTCTCTCTCTCTCTCAACCAAGTTGAACTAAGTTGTGTCAGGTCAGTATTTGAATGGGGGAACACCAAGAGTGACAGATGCCGTCGTTATGTTTCATGAACATTCTTGGTGTAGGTCAACCTCATCCAAAAATATTTCCCTAAAACCAGTAGGATCTAAACCTTTGGGACCACCACTCCCATTCCTGCAAGGGTGAAAACGTATACAAATCTAAAAAAGATGGGATTTTAATGGCACACTGTTTTACTTCTACTGTATTAACCTGTTTAAACGATCTCTATGTGGGACAAGGTTCTTTATTTATATCAATTGGTCGGTCACGCAGAGGTAAAATTCTGAAATCTGAGAATAGCCCCATAAGCCCCATTGATAGCAGCCTTTTAAAAACATTCCTTTTCGTCGAATATCTCGTTGCCTGCCTTCTCTTTCCCCTTTCGTGGTTCCAAGTCCCGTGGGCGTTCTCTTTGTCTTTGATGTATTATTGAAGGTAGAACGAGCCCTGAGACGTACTTGTAAACTGAGGGGAGTAATGAGTGGGGACTCTTCCAGAGTCGCCCCATTTCCGACCTTACTCGCAATAGGGCCTAAAGCCTGTTCTCTTGTACCTCAGAGAAAGGTGCTCGCAAGCATGTTTATTCATTTGAATCTAAAACGGTAATTGTAAAACCTTTTTTTTTTTTTTTCAATTAACCCTTATAAAGAACCGTGAAAATAGAATTCTCTTTTTTTCCATGAGTTTTCTTGTATTTTATTTTTAGAGAAAGAGTAAATGTAAGAATAGTTCAAACTAGTTGGTTGATGAGTCAAGTTAATACCCTACAATGATTAAATTATTTATATAATAGTCGAAGCTTTCTTCCGATCAGACCTTTGATATGAGTTACTTGTGTCATTTAAGTAGTTCTTTATACGTGTTGATTTCTTTCCATTACCCGTAGGGGCAACATGTGCTCTCCTCTTTAATGGCAAAGAGCAGATGGGCTATGATCAACAGGATAGTATCTTGAATAGTCATTAAGAAAATTATCAAATACTTGTATATATAGTAGGTTCTGTAAGTTATTACTGGATAGCTTTCTATTATAATTAGCTGTCTATGAGTAATTCACCTGCATTATTTTCCGTTTCTCTGTGTTCTGAAATGTACGCTCCGCTCTGAAATAAACACACGCTGTTATTAATAGCAATATCTGTTATTGCATTGTTATTGCATTGCTGATTAATTACAGTTGCAAGGACTTGTAGAGGCGTTTCAGTAAATTGGCTACCATAACTTTTTTTATTGTTTTTCGTAAAGATTATTAAAAATCAAACCAATAAGATTATATACTTATGCTTAGTATTTTTGTGAATGTACAGTAAGAAATACAGACTTAAGACTAATCTCAATCCGTTTCTTTCTCCCAAGTAGCTGTTTATACAGTGTGCGTGTTTGCAGATGTAAAGTCCTTCGTGGGTGAATTGATAAATGATAGTATCTTTTGAGTTCCTATTTGAGTCAAAGGTTTTATGAAAATTGATGGGCCAAAACAGAGGTCTGGCAATTTTCTGCTCCTCTGTTATGGATTGAATTTTTATGGGATAGACTTTCAGCGTTTCCTGTCCCTGGATACTGGCGTTTTATTACTTGCAAAGTTGTCATTATTATTTACTTATCAAATTTGGCTCCTTTGCCGTCTCCGTGTCTTTTGCTGCGTGTGTAACGTTATTGAAAGATTGGTTGTTTTTGGTTCTACTTGTTTTATACTGTCGAGTTTAGTAGGCCATGGCCGGAATCATTGTTGTTAAGTTAAATTGTTTAAAGTAATTTCTGTTTTGTTTCTGAATTTGCTATATATTGATGGCAAGTTGCTTTTTAATTAATGACTTCTGTCAGTCATACAAGTTTTTCCTTCAGGTTAAGATTGAATTTTTTTTTTTATCTGTAAGAAGTATTTGTTTGATAAGATTTTAAATGTTTAGTTGTTATTCAAGATGAGTAATATAAGCTGTGTGTGTATATATGTATACATATACGGTATATATATATATATATATATATATATATATTAATTGGAATTAGATACTCGATATACAAAGCTTTTCCAGTAGCAGGCAGATATTGCGATATAAAGCTTGGCGTTGATGAGAGATTCGGGCACAAAGTAAATTTCCACGTTTGAAATTAAAAAGGGGGAGTCTGGGATTAATGTATTGATTTTACCAAGTAGTTTATTTGTATATTTTGTACATATGCTAATTTATTTTTTTGAAAACCGAATGAGACTCGCACCTATTTATAATTTATTAACCGGAACTCCAGAGTATGAAGGTTTGTGAAGTACCATTTATTAATAATGCGTACATAATTTTTATTTGGTTCCAAGGTTTATTTGTTTTCAAAACATTTTAATTCTCTCCCTGCTTCTATTTATTCAGATTCATAGAATTTTTTCTCTCTTGACAGGCAAAAGTAGAGTCACGTCTTTCTTTTTTCACTTTAAACTAATATTGTCGAGCGTAGGCAAGTTAAAAAAGAAGAAGAAATGCCCGTTTAGATATCGTGTCATACGGTGAAATTGAATGAAAACTATTATGTATAAAATCGATAGTATCGTTAGTTTCTCGTGTTCATCGAGAGAGAGAGAGAGAGAGAGAGAGAGAGAGAGAGAGAGAGAGAGAGAGAGAGAGAGAGAGAGAGAGAGAGTTGTACGATTATGGTCATTTATCAGGGTATAAATTTATCTTTGGAATCACATGAAACATGGGTCATTAAGCATGTCTAATGGTGTTGTAATTTGCCGCCTTTAAGTCTTGTTTCTAGCGAAGGGTCTCAATTATTTTTTGTTTGTTTATGACTGGGCTAGTCCTTTATAAGTGTAGGTGCAAGAAGGTTGAATCGGTAAACCACATTGAGTAAGGTGTTTCAGGCTATAAGTTCCTCCCAAATAAGGTATTGCTTTCTATATGGAATCATTCATGGATCCATTGCAAGGAGTAGTTCAATAGCGCATTGTCATTTGATACTTAGTCCGCTAATATTTAACCCTAAAGTATTTTTCAATATTGCTTTTAGTTTTCAATAAAGGCATGGTTTAAGTATGATTATTGCTAAGTAAAATTATTTTTATGTTGCTGTTATTATTATTTATTAAGTGAAACACATTCGCCCTATACTTAAACGCGATTAAAATTTGAGTGCGACGTTATTTAAATGTTAGCAGATTTTGATATTTTTAGAAATTATGTGGGGTCTCGATTCAAAGTGATATTGTCTGAGATAGATCTTTGCTCGTCGCTGTTATCATTTGTCGTTGTCTTTTCTAAGTCATTTGAATTAGTTTCAGTCGTTTATGATCGTATTGATATTATTTGCATGTTTAATGTTGCTGGATCTAATTTGGTTTTCGACCATTCATTTTAGCTCAATGTTTAGTACTTGAAAAGTCATGTTCCAATTAATATGTCTTTTAACTAACTTCGTATTGGTTTGCGATTTCTCAGTTGAGGTGTGTGTTTATATATATATATTATATATATATATGTATATATATATATATATATATATATATATATATAAACACTGTGAAATACAAATTTTTTCGTGTATATATGATTAATGAAATATTAGAGATGGTTCCTTCTAAAGCTCAAAATAAATGTAATTTTTCATAGATTGTGAGTATTATATATATATATATATATATATATATATATATATATATATATATATATATATATATATATATAAATGTGCAGGTTAGGGCATAAAATGAGTGACAAAAAATAGATGGAGAAGAGGAATAACAGAAATTATCATAGAGATTGCAAACGAAACAACAGAAAGAAGACGAAGGATTGACGAGCTAAGAAAATTTGTTGGTATTGATTGACTTAGAAAGACCATAAACAGACGCGTTTGGAAGGACATGTCTGAGGACTTTGTCCTGCAATTGACCAGCAACGGCTGATATATTGTGTATATATATATATATATATATATATATATATATATATATATGTATATATATATATATATATATATGTGTGTGTGTGTGTGTGTTTGTGTTCAGTTTCGAGCATTCTTTTTCTATGTTAAATGCATCCAGGAAAACCTTTCAAAATTAAGGACACTTACAATGACATTTGATGTTCTTATCGATGAATGTATATATATATATATATATATATATATATATATAATATATATATATATATATATATATATGTGTGTGTGTGTGTGTGTGTGTGTGTGTTTGTGTTCAGTTTCGAGCATTCCTTTTCTATGTTAAATGCATCCAGGAAAACCTTTCAAAATTAAGGACACTTACAATGACATTTGATGTTCTTATCGATGAGTGTATAATGGAAGGTCTCGGGTTGCGTCAGGTTGAATAACGCGTCATATGATAGCTGCATGAAGCTGACCTGCAAAAAAAAGGGGGGGATTTGTGGTAGTGACGTAGATTACTGTGGCCGATCGAGGCCCTTTAAACAGGAAAGGGCATGGCGGGGTGGCTGGAGGAAGGAAGGCTTTAAGTCACATGGTTGGAAAGATTTGTTCCATATCTCTCTCTCTCTCTCTCTCTCTCTCTCTCTCTCTCTCTCTCTCGTACTTTACACGTTCTGGCCAAACTTAACTCTGTATTATTTTATGCTCTTGAGATTTTTTTAGGTTTAATTTGTGGGGAATTATACCATTTTAGGTAGGTTTTTCCCTTTGAGTTATGCACTATAACTCATTCTATTCATTGTTCACTAATGAGGTTTTCTTATGTCAGAAAAATACCTATATTGAAGTTTTCCTCCATCTAGTTTCCACGCGATTCGCTGGTAGTTTTAAATCGGTCTGTATCTTTGTTTCTTGCGGTCATTTACCTTGCTGTTCTTTCCCTTCGGTTGTCCAATGCGTATTTTAGTTTTTGATAGTCATATTTATACCTGGACGGGTATCAAGTTCCCACGATTTTCCGCAATTCCCCTACGTAGTTCTGTTAGTAATAGCGATATTTCTCGATATAAATCAGTTTTTATTCCACCTAATGGAACAGCTCAGATTTTTGCCATTTCCATCAGAGATGTTGTGGCGTCGGTTTTCTCTCACAAGTTACATTAGCAAATACCTCACGGGATACCAGAACCCTAGAGCTACCCGTCTTTGGTAAGTTCGTGGCAGACCTTTTTTTTTTTTTTTTTTTTTTCATGGGACTTCTTCGAATTCTCTCGCGTTTTCCTTCGATTTATTCGATACAAATCCCATCCATTAAGGGTAAGTTATCCCATGGAACGTTTCTATTTTATTTATTTTCTTTTGTTGAGGCTAATTGATGAATATACATTGTGGGCGATACAGTTATACACGTCTTTCATAGAGCACCATTGAAGTGGGATTCTTTAGATTTTTTGTAGGATTTGAATGTTTGTGAGAGACTCCGGATTAAGGGAATGATTGTAAAGGTAAAACTGTTAGGGCGAATTGTTTGCCTTTAAAGAAATAGATGAAGTCTAATTATGAGAATTCTGGAGTTTTAGAGAACAAGGGATGACAGGTTTGTAAAAAGGGTACAATTTCAGAAGTTTTAAGTCGGAAGGATGGGAAAAGCTCTGAATAGACTGTGATATAGGTGTTCGAACGGAAGAGCTTACGTTCAGGAAGGGAGAGTATGTAAGATAGGAGTGAATGGCTCATTGTTGAAAGTTTCAATGCGCTGTTGACGATCTGCTTAGGGGGGTTAAATGAAGTTGCTGATGTGTAAGTTTTCTCTCCAGGGGACAATCATTCACTAAACAATTCAAGGACGAATTTAGCTTTGGTTGGAAATGTGGTCTGTTGAGAGATACAACAAATTGCGATGTGTACTTATATATATATATATATATATATATATATAGAGAGAGAGAGAGAGAGAGAGAGAGAGAGAGAGAGAGAGAGAGAGAGTATATATTTAGTTTTTACATTGGCAAATAGGATTTAAACTTTATTCCTTTTGATATTAATGAATATCCATTATCTCTAGTATATTTCCAAGCTATTCGCTCCCCCCATCCCCCTATACCCTTTGCATTTGTAAGGTTAAAAAAAATTAAGGTTGCAGACACTGTAAGCTTGGGCGCGAACTCGTGAATCTCGGGATGTGAGCTAGAGACGTTCCACTAGGATACCACAACCTATTTTGCTTTTCTCCGGGAGAAAACGCAAACTTCATGGGTTTGCAGGATCTTATAACCCTAAAAAGACGAGAAACAGATGGAACATGGAAGGTTGCAATCTCTTTCGATGGTATATTGATAAAAGAAGCCTATGGAGCGTAAGGCGAAAGCCTCCCTATTAGGGAAAGATATTACTGGTAGCCTAATGGTAACGTCCCTATTTAGCGATTTTGTGTCTGTAACCTCACTATCCTCGTGAGCTAAGGAGACTATAGATCTTTCTGCTGAGTCATTAGCAGCCTTGCCTGGCCCTCCCTGGTCCTAGCTTCATGGAGAAGGGTTCGAGTATTTGATCATATGTATATATGACCAGACTCTACCCCTGCCATTCATGAGTGACCTTTAAAACTATGCAACATACTTTGTGGATCTGGTGCTAGCACAGTACTCTGGAGTGACTCACCCTGTACACATACATATATATGAAATAAATAAACACTTTGATAGGGCGTAAGTAATTTCTCCGTAAATTTCATTCTCTCATTTTGGTCCTATCGACCTCTACTCCCTCTCTTAATGCACTGCGTTGCGTTCTCTGTCACCTTAAATTCAAGGGGACAGTCAAATGCCCTCTCTCTCTCTCTCTCTCTCTCTCTCTCTCTCTCTCTCTCTCATGCCTGGTGCCGCTACCCAGCAGCGGAAACGGAACCTCACAAGACGTTTAACTCTGCTCTTCTCTGGTGGAAAGGAAAGTGAGAGCCTTTTACATCATTTCCACTTAGGAGGTGTCTCTCTCCTAACCGATTTTATTGTCATTAAATGCCACTCTCACTCATCTGAGACATTTTCTTTTCTTTTTCCTATTTTTGTCCTTGTGATGTTTTTTTTTAATTTCTCCACTCAAGAGTAGTAATTATATGATCTTTAACATTTTCTTTGTTTTGTATTGTTAGAGGTTTGTCAATCATCTTTCTTATTTTTAGTCGTAATTTCTTTTTTAAGGAAAATCTAATTGTGCTACTGCATATAGAAATTTAAATCCTGTTTATGGGGTCCTGCTCAAGAAATATTAAATAGATTATATACTTTGTGGCTAAATTGTGAGATTTGGGCGGAAGATTGCAGAAAGAACACTATGGGGTTCAGTTTTTTCTTATTTTATGAATATCTTTTTTTAAATAAAATTTTCGTTTGCCCAACTGTCTTACTTTAATTCAGAATATCCTTTGCATTTATCATGATATAAGATTTTAATTTCAATTTTGTTTTATCAGAAATGTAAATTAGCCTTTTCGCAATTGAATCCCAAGTCAAGGGTATGATTGTAAAAGAATGGAGCACTCTATTTATATTGGGTTTATATATCTGTGATTAACGAGATATTGCATTTTTCGTTTTTAACTTTGTCGCCGTGGCGCCTGAGATTGTTGCATGTCTGTGAAGATTTTAGTTGTGTGATGAAACTTGCAAATATTAGAATGTCATTGGCCCTGAGTCTCTCTCTCTCTCTCTCTCTCTCTCTCTCTCTCTCTCAGTTGTATCTATTTTTCTTGAAGGTCCTACATATTTAATCTTGGCTTTGTGATTTTCTTCTGCATTATGATACAAATCTCTACTTCCTCTTTGCAAGCATTTCCCTCCTATTTCTTACCCCAGTCTCCCCATATACCTCTTCGTGAGTTGATTAAATCTACCGATTTGACTAATAGGCTTTCGTGACTGTCTCATGGAGCAGTATAGTGGCGCCACTGTGGATGAATTTTTATTATTATCAGGTCTCTCTCTCTCTCTCTCTCTCTCTCTCTCTCTCTCTCTCTCATATATATATATATATATATATATATCTCATACACACACTGGTAAGAAGAAGAAAACTGAATCGTTACCTTGTTCCAGGCGGGAACGCCAGCCATGATGATAAAGTCATAACAAACGGCCGTAAGCATTTGGCGTTGATACAGAGAACATTTGAAAAAAAAAAAAAAAAATATTGCCAACATGGGTGACTCTGAGGAGATCAATTATAGCCTACTGCTCACCAGTATGGACAGTAGACCTTACTTACTATGGCCAGATAGACAGGTGCATACATGACCTGCCCTTCTCTGATATTCTGAAGGTCATGAAACTGGTAGAATCCATCGTCGTCATGAACGCTATAAAATCTATAGATTCTTGACATCAACTGAAGCGAAGTGATCTTGTCTCAAAATATCTCAACATACATTAAAACTAGAAACATTTGCTCATCAATTTCACCTCCACCTTGGTACTGGTGTCAGATGCTCACTAGGCCTACGTCAACCTACCATGTACCAATGTACCATAGGCCAACTAAAATCCTGATTGCATGTTTTTTTCTCCATTGCCTCCAATCTATTGAGCTATATATATCCAGTATCTCTGCCATCAGGAACCTGCCTGTCGACGCGTTTAAACATTAGCTAGACAAGTTCCTGGATATCTTGCCATATGAATCAAAATATAATACCAAGGACCCTTCTGGCAACCCTAATACTGGGCACAGTATTAAATATGTAATACATTTTAATCAGATTAGAGTTCAAATCTAACATCAACGATTTCGATAACTTATCAACTATATCTCTCTTCAAAGCAGGGAAATGGAGGTCCTCAACCAGGCAATTCCCGTATTTCTCTTTTTTATTCATTTTGTGCAAGATAGATTTTCTCCAGCACATATTGCGCATTCTATCTCGGTCCTAATATGTTTGTGGATGCTTACGCTTACTGAATTTTCATTAACAAAACTTGCCTGATATTCATGTGAATATATTTTAATAATGTTGTTGTATATTTGTAGGCTGTAGGGAAATGTCTTTTTTTACAAGGTTACATTTAGGAAAAGGGAATCGGATGTCAGATTTTTCATGTGTACACAATTGCTTATTTTTTATACAGTACTTGGTATTCGTGAAGTGAGAGTTTTAAGCAGTGGTATTTCATTTGAAAGTGCTGTTTGCCATTCCGACGTAATATTTTTCTCTGATTCAACCCACATATAGTGAAATGCATACGAGAGTTTTTCCCCCCCCCCCAAAGGGGGGGGGGGGGGCGATATGGTGATTTACCCTTATGTTTTTAGGGGTTGAAAGACATTTTTCAAAAATAGTCAGAACCTTCCAAGTATAACCATTGAATCGATGTTTGTCTTTTATCTTTATTTTTTAGCTGCAGTAAGGGGTGAAAAGCTTTGGAGCTCTCACCGCAGTTTAATTTTTTGATGAAGATCAGAAAAGAGCGCTTGGATTTTTTATGGTGTGGAGGGGAGAAGAGCCAGTGTTTTGTGTTTTAGCTTATGTTTGCTTTCAAAGTTAATCATAGTTTTGTATTGTGCTGCGTTCTATAGCAAAAAATATCAAACAATCATTTATATAATAAAATTATTGATATATTTATATATATATATATATATATATATATATATATAATATATATATATATATATATATATATATATATATATATATATATAATATATATATATATATATATATATATATATATATATATATATATATATATATATATATATATATATATATTATATATATATATATATATATATATATATATATATATATATATATATATATATATATATATATATATATAGTGTGTATTCTTATAAGTGAAGATTTGTTTTTTAAATGTCTGTGTGCTAAAGGCGTTATACCCTTGATTTTTAAATAAAAATTTACTTTACTTAACGCCAGTAAAAATGAATTTAACATGACGGTAGGAATATTCATTTTCTTTATAACCTAATGTGGAGCATATTAGGTAAAAGGCTATGTTAGGAGTTGTAACTAACATTCACTCATAATTTCCAGGATGAATCCTGATGCTCTTAGGTTTACTGTCATTTTCCTGACAATTTAGATATTTTTTGTTTGGTGTTTATTTCGTTCTCTGAAATTAATGATGGTATCAAACCGGCCTATTGAATGTCAAATAGTACTATTATCTCTTGAAAACTTTTTTTTTTTTTTTTTGCTGAGATAAACGAAATACATTAGCCCTTGTTTATGCGCAATTGTGAAGGTGAGAAAATGAAGGATGTGGTTGCAAGCGTTTGAATGACCTTATCGATCAACCGAGGCGATGGGAATAAAGATATGAGAACTGAGAATCTTTTGTATTGTAACTATTCACTTGACCACACATTTGTATACGGACTCTGCATTGTGATGTACATCACGTGTCTGTATATATAGTTTGTCCTTGTTCTACTTTTATAACTGTGAAAACGTTATTAAAATTTTATCAATGGCCGTTACTGAAAAGTTGAAAATAATCCCAAACTCAGTGTTATTCCTGTTCTACGTTTTAGTTCTCATGTGTCTCAGAACGTTGTCGTTGTCTTTAAAGTTAAAAAGAAGGGCAAAACCGCGGACTTTTTATGGTTGAAATGGTAATCTCTCTCTCTCTCTCTCTCTCTCTCTCTCTCTCTCTCTCTCTCTCTCTCTCTCTCTCTCTCTCTCTCTCTCTGTTTATATATATATATATATATATATATATATATATATATATATATATATATATATATATATATAAATAATATTATATTCTACATTTTAAGTTATCAGATTTCTCTATCATGTTTGGAAATGAGATTTTTTTAGAATTATTATTGCCACGGTAGTGGTCGTAGCTGATGCAGCCCTACACGAAGCCATACATAAGTTATAGGGTGAAATGGACACTTGGTTTTATATTTAATGTATCTGGAAAATTTGGAAAAAATATGGGAATTCTAGATGGTGCTATGACCAATTTAATTTAAAGTTTCATTGAATTCCCTAGTATTACATCTTATGGTTGTGGGTAATATATTGTTAAACCCTGAGTAACTTTCAAAGCATACCCCCCTTCTTTCTCATTATCTTCATTAGATGTACTATTATCAAATTGATACTAATGATAATTATATATACTATTGTATGTCATCTGAATCACATCTACCAGGGAGACTGACGCCGATGGTATTATGGGTTAAGTGCGTGTGTCGCATGACCTTAACAAGGTCATAGGTATTATTAGGATGGAAATAGGATTTCTTCCTCCAATTAAAGCCATGCCTTTACTGACCCTTCGCGCATAGTTTTCAACCATTTGCTATTATGTACTTTTAGAATAATTTGAAAGACAAAATTTTAAAAGGATCATTTTATGTATTTTACGCTGACCATTGCGAAATCGTGCAAATTTATTTTCTATGCTAGGAAAGGCAAACTACGACATTTAATCATGGTTTTTATTTTTTATTTTGCATTGTTTTTTCTTTTGATTTTGTTAACAGAAGTAGAATAATCACCAGTAATTTATAGTTTTAAAACGGGTAAAATGTTGCCGTTAATGGTAGAAGATCTATAAACGCCCCTGCACTCAATCTCTTGGCCAGGGAGGAGGTGCTTTCTCATTGGGTGATAATAGGGAGTGGTGGCCTTGTTTGAAATCTACTGCAGCACAGCACTCAGAAAGTAGATAGCTACCACTTGCACACGTCACGATAGGATAAATATTGTTTTGGCAGACCCTTTGGGACCAGGTATGGGATTCGGTAGTTATAGAGGGGCACTTATGTATTCTATGAGATTCACCATGTATGTATGTTTGCGTGTAGTAGTAGAGGCAATAGATTCCCTATATGGAAATCATAGCTTTTTATAAAAATAAAGGTTAACACCAAAGCTCACATTAATAGAATTATTCTATTTGTCATACAATTTCGACACTAATGTTATCATCAGTCCTATAGGACAAATATTTTTTCTCTTGTCCTTACGTATAGATTATTGAGTTAACATTACGGATGTTCAACACGATAAAACAATATAAAATACTCATACAAGAACAAACGTATAGAGAAAAAAAAGAAAATTTTAAAAAATTAGTACGAAATTTTTTTCTAAATAGCTTAAGTCAACATTTTTTTTAAATTAATGTTCAGAACTGATCATCTTTTGATTTCATCAACCCGTTTCTGCTATTCACTACGATAGGAAGTCCAGTAACCACCTCTCCTTGTAAGTTTGAAATGCTTTGTATTGGCCACATAGCTGAGTCGTTATTAATTTCCGAGATGAAATCTTGAATGTCAGTGCATTAATCATCGATCGATATCTTATATTTTATTCAAGGGTTCGGTTATGACTGATGCATTTTGTAAAATAATTTTCTATTTTTTTGTCTTATTTATTTGCTTCTTTAGTCAGTTTGTATGCTTGTGTTTTTTCACTACTACCTTTTTTCTTTTTTTAATATTTGATTTTTATTTTGTTGTCTATGGTAATTTTTTTCAATATTATATTCGCAATATTACGGGAATTTTTAATATACAGTAGTTTCGATAACGACTATAGTCAACTAGTAAATGATAAGAATGTAAATTACTGTTCATTTGCGCTTTTATTTTTTATTTTGACCTGTGTAACACATTTATATATATAATATATATAATATACAGTATATATACACATGTATATATATACACATGTATATGTATACACGTGTATATATTTTAAATCTCCCGTGTTTACGCCAAACAATTTTTTTTTTCAGCAATGTCGGATGCAAGAGATTACCAATATTATAGTGTTTCCAATAAGATTGCCTGTTTATACTTCCGTTGTGCCTTTCATATATTATTTAGGTTTGGAACTTAGGGTTGGTCTGGTGTATGTATTGCCTTTAAAGTAGGTCATTGATATTATATGTGGTTACCTAGTTTAGCTTTTTTTTAAACAAATTGGTTAAGGGTGTAATAAAGTAATCCGTTGACAAGATTAATTTTCTTAGAAACGGGTTTGGTTTACAGCTGTATTTGTTCCTTGCATTTTAAGTGGCATTTGGTAACATGGAATGACATTGTTACGAAAGCGTGATTGTGTTCGTACTTTTGTGCGTTGACATGCTAGTAGATGTGGCGTAGAACTAGATCAATATGTTAGCGGTAAATGTTGCATGTGGTTAGTGGGCGATATGGCGCCGACTTGACGGTTTTGTTTGGAAGGGACGAAACGCTGCTGCTTCTCCCCTCTCCCAAGACTCTGATGATTTACCTGGTCTTCTGCAATATTCGTGTTGCTAGGACTTGTATGGGGCTAGTCCCGTTAGTGTTTCTTATGCGGTATACTGTCAGCATTACTTAATGGGCTTTGCAGGGGCTTTTCAGCTCCTAAATGCACCCACTTTTTATTATTCTATTTTACCTACATTCTCTAGCCTCAGTGCCTAACCTTAAGCCCGAATTCTCAATTGCAATCCAATTTGTGATGCATACTATTAGCAGACATCCTCGCATATTCTCTCTTTCTCTCTTATATACAGTATGCTGTATGTGTGTATATATATATATATATATATATATATATATATATATATATATATATATATATATATATATATTCTGTGATTCTGACAGGCCACTTAACAAGCTTGGTGACCAGATTTTCTAGATTTGAACGAGTAGAGATGTGGGTTTCTTGAAATTTTTATAACATTGAATTGCTTAAATATTTGATGGTTCACCAATACATGTGGGTAATGCGTGTTTATATATATATATATATATATATATATATATATATATATATATATTTATATTTATATATATATATATATATATATTTATATTTATATTTATATTTATATTTATATTTATATTTATATTTATATTTATATAAAGGGCACCGACGTGGTAATCTTCGTCCTCCAGGGTAAGACTGAATCTGGTCCCAAGATACCTCTTGAGGTTCTTCCTTGGATTCCCATATAGGTACTAGCTTCGCCTCCCTAGCGATGACAAATAGTTTAAGCCCTATTAAGAACGCAAGCTCTTAAAAGCATTCCTTCTCCTATCTTTGTAAGCCGTAAACTAAGTACCTTGAGGATTGGAGCTGATTATAGAGGAGAGAAACGACAGATGTAAGCGATTAAGCTCTCCGGCACAGGAAAATCGTATAATTAAAACGGGGACGTATTTGACGAAGTGATCCTCGTACCACCCAGATAAGATTTGTATAAGTTTCTTATTTTGACCTATTCGAATGTTTTATAATTTTACCCTAGGCCATGGCCTTGTTTTACATATAGGTATATACATGTTAGTGCCACTGCAATCGATGACCGATTTTATGAAGTCAACTATATATTGATAAGGGTGAAAATTTATTTCCATCTGAATATGACGTGTTTGCTCCCCGCGTTAGCAGGCGTATTCACACTGCGTAACTCTGCAGCAATTTTAGTAGGGGACGTAGCTTCATCCGTAAAGTAATACATAATGGGCGTTAGAGAAGCAGCCAAGACACGAAAGTGTAATATTTCGAACTTCAACTGTTGTTTACTTTTCTTTTTTCTAAGTTATTCACGTTATTCTTTCATTTATCTTTGATATTGTTCATATACCTAGACTAGGACAGTTAATTAAAGCTGTATTAACTATTTACGTTTGTCGTTGTTTTTTATCTGGTCAATAGATATATATATAGGCCTATATATATATATATATATATATATATATATATATATATATATATATATATATATATATATATATATATATATACACACATATACATACATATACATATATATGTGTGTGTATATTTATATATACATTATTATTATTATTATTATTATTATTATTATTATTATTATTATTACTACAAGCTAACCTATAACCATGGTTGGAAAAGTAGGATGCTATAAGCCTAAGGACTCCAACAGGGAATAATAGCCCAGTGAGGAAAGGAAACAAGGAAATGAACTACACGAGAAGTAATAAACAATCAAAATAAAATATCTTAAGAGCAGTAACAACATTAAATTAGATATTTCATATATAAACTATAAAAACAAATAAGATAGAACAGCGTGCCCGAGTGTACCTACAAGCAAGAGAACTCTAACCCAAGACAATGGAAGGCCATGGTACAGAGGCTATGGCACTACCCAAAGACTAGAGAACAACAGTTTTATTTTGGAGTGTCCTTCTCCTAGAAGAGCTGCTTACCATAGCTAAAGTCTCTCTTCTATCCTTCCCAAGAGGAAAGTAGCCACTGAACAATCACATTGCATTAGATAACCCCTTGAGCGAAGAACAACTGTTAGGTAATCTCATTGTTCTCAGGTGTATTAGGACAGAGGAGAATGTAGAAAGACTAGGCCAGACTGTTTGGTATATGTGTAGGCAAAGATAAAATGAACAGTAACCATAGAAAGGAATCCAATGTTGTACTTTCTGCCCAGTCAAAAGACCCAGTAACTAAGTATGTCATATCCACTTTTACTTCAAAATTTGAAACCGAGAAGCCGGTTAAAAAAAAAGGAGGGGGGACTTTTCTTCTTTTAGCTTTTACTCCCCTTGAGATGTGTTTGTTGTTTTCTTTACCATGCTTTTCAGCCACCGTGTTACCATACAAAATTTATTGAATGCATCTGGTCATTCAAGAAACGTGTGAGACTACAATTCAGGTTTTCTGTGACCATTATAGCTTTCTCGAGTAACCGCGAGTAGATTCCTTGTCGATAAGTCGGCGATTCCAGCCATCATTTTAGTAGTCAAGTAAAGGAAAGCTTTGGAACGATGTGGTTATGATCTTAACGTTTCATTAACCAGTTTTAGTTATTGTTGGAAAATTTCATTTTATCTAAATTTATTTGTTTTAATGCCTTTTTTTTTGCCATTCTTTCTATTTGATATTCATACAAGTTCAACACATAGTTCATTCAGTTTGCCTTGTTCGTTGGTATTATGATAGAGGGAAATAGACTGGTGGTCTCGCAGTCCTTTTGCTATAGTTAATTTATGTCAGTGTGATGTGTGTGTGGGAGTTCAAGAAGTTCTTTCAGTTCTCCTCATTAAACGTAATATATGCTCTTCACCATATTACTCGTTTGGTCTCTTGAGTATTAATATATTTAGCATTAGTTAATAAAGTGATATTTTGATCTGGTAATTAACCTTGATTGACTGTGTAACTTCCGGTTATTGTGATAAAGGTGATCCTCGTTCTTAATGAGGAATCGTTAGAATTTATTGTGTAATTATAATAAATGATGGTTTTGCTAAATCCCCGTGATTCTGGTAAATGCCGGCAAATCTTGATATTGTGTATCACAAATTCAAGCCCAAAGGTTACTGGAGACTGAGTTGGGATGTGGAGCGATATCTGGCATTCATTCGTAGAGAATCGATTATTCTTTCGTCGGACAGAGGGTGGAGGGACTGCGGAGGGTTCGAGTTAGTACTGCCCTTAGTAGGCATCAGAGGAACCAAATGATGTCTCGGGAGATCTACTGATCCTTCTCCTCCTCCTCTTCGTCGTCGCGATAGATAACTACAACAGATGTTCATGTAATGCGAGACCACAAGACCAACATTCGTGGTTCTTGATTCAGGGCCGCCTCTTTTCATTTAGCCCTCTTCTATTATTGCTCTCCTGCGTGGCCGTGCACCGATGCTTTCGTGCATTCCTGTATTCCGAAGCTTTCATGCATTCCTGTATTCCGATGCTTTCATGCGTTCCTGTATTCCGATGCTTTCATGCATTCGTGTATTCCGATGCTTTCACGCATTCCTGTATTCCGATGCTTTCATGCATTCCTGTATTCCGGTGCTTTCATGCATTCCTACATCGGGTAAAGTGCCTAATATACGCCTTATCCTTCTGTTTCCCTTGTATTGCTCTTCATTCTTCTTGATGAAAAATATAATTCAATTTAATATCCTTTTATTATGCAAACAAATATTTCTTAGATCGTGTACTCTGCTTTTTTGGGGGTTAATAAGAACCTTTCTTAAGATTAAAATGCATTCAATAGTCAGTTACTACCACATAAAATGTAGCCGGGGTTCGAAACTTATGGGTTTATTGGTTAATTTACTGATATATTCAAAGCGTTTATATGATTTATCCATAAAAAGTCCCCTTTTCATCATATGCACCGAGATAGAACATGATGATAAGAGCCTTGCAGAAGTCACGTATGGGTACAATGAAATTTCTTTGTGGTTATCATAGTATTTCTTCCTTATAGAATGATGTTTATATTTAATCGGGAAAGGACACGCCCCTCCCCATTTTTTTTGCTAGCTTATCTGAAAAGATTTGGATGAAAATTACATAACCTAAATGACCTTAGATCAATTTAACAATTAAAATCTTCGGCTCGCTGGTTGAGATTTGCTTACGTTTGGCTTTCTCAAGATATTTTAATGTAACATCTAATGATGTCAAATGTAGTATTACCATATGAGTTAAATAATGAGTATTTCTTGAATTAAATTTCAATCTACTTGCATTTTGATGAACTCTTATGATTAACGCGTAGCGTATTTACCTAAATTTTGTTTTTCTATTTTGGTAATTATAAATACTAAGTAACAAGAGCACTAATATTTTAGAAATACTGGGTATCTGTATTCTTTCTTCCCTGATGAATATTGGCATTGCAATTTAGTTTTTAAATAGATGGAGATTTGTGAAATCATCAGTTCTCTGCTTACATTGTCTTGAAACATTTTAAAAGTTCAATAAATAATTTTAATTTTTATTATGTCAAAACCAACATTTCAAGGTCAGGTTTATGAAATAGACATGTGCCAGTTAAGACTTTGGTTAATAACGAGATCCATCGTTTTACGGCAACTGTGGTCTACTCTACTGTAGTTTATGCATCAGTTTTGGTCGGCCGACTTCATCCATGGAGCCATCGATAAGGAAATTGCGTGACTGTCTTCGAGACTGCTTATTCACGCAGGTTAATCTATGTAAATTTTTTCATCGGGCTGACGATGCGAAATATACCAGGGGATTGTGCTAATTTGATGTATTTTTCTTTCATATCGTAAGAGGGGACAGACTTTTTCAAGTTTCGCAAAACCCGAAAAAAGTCGATTGTTAAGTCACCAGTAGGAATTTGGAGATTTTTTTTTACCTATTTAAGGGTTTGGCACGTACAATGTAGGCCTAACACTTGGGGAAATTAAGTGCAATCTTATATGGGTTTGATATATTTCCAGACTTCCTTTTATGCATTAATTAAAGGTATAGTTTAGAGCCTGTTTCTCATCCTTCCCCCGCTATTATTATTTTGTATTAAGTGAAATCGTTTTTTCATTCGGTAGAAAGTGGTCAGTCATTTAATGACCAACATCATTACTTTTACTTTGAGGAATTCCATGAACCTTTTTTATGTAACCGGGAATCCCATTCTGTCTTGAGTTTGTATCGATAAACGTCCCCCCTTTTTTTTTGGGGGGGGGGGGTCGCCGCTTCAAAGGCGTTTAGTGGGTCAGTCTGTTAGGTAGCTACTCTTAGAATAGTTTCCTGGTTGTAAGGAATGGACTCCAATGATCCTTTAAGTAAAGAATATGTATGTATCATGAGATTCGTCACTTACATACATTACAAAAAAAAAAAAAAAAGTCCTTTTGAGGAGTACGATAATGTAGTGCTAATTATATTGAAATTGTAATTGTTAATTTGTTCATTCAATGCCATTGCCTAAAACTAGATTGAGATTTAGTCGTATTTGCTATTACGAATCCAGCATCCTGGTAAGACTGTCCTGTCAAGCTACTGTAATACAAAGTAACAAAAGTGGGAGATAGCTATTTTATTATTTAGGTTTATTTTATGAAATCTCCCGTAGTTTTTGACAAGAAAGAGGGAAGACCTTTACACTCTGAGCTGTTTTGTAAGGTTTTCACCTTTTTTCAGAAATTGGATAGCATCATGTTTTTTTTTGGTTAGAAGGCTTTTAGTACAGGCCAACGTCTTTCTACGGTTGCCCCTTTTTCATACTTTTGTTTTTCGGATCAGTTAATTTTAATGTGGAATGCAGTTTTACCTTAAAATTTCAGAAACATCTGACGATACTGAACTTATAGGTTATTTCTTAACCACCAAAAAAAAAAAAATATACTCAGGCTTTTGAACTGACAGCAAATGGCATTTTGTGTGTTAAACTTGAAACAAAAAGAAAATAACGCCTGTCATATGAAGCGGAAGTATGTCATCCTGTGGTGTTAGGAGCGTGCCCCATATTCCTTCAGAATGGTCTGCGTGATAAGTACTGGAAAAATATTTTTTTTTATCAAGTAAAGAATTCATCATTGACCTCTAGTAGTGGGATTGTAGAATTGATGATGAAAATTTTTGTGATCTATTGCGTGAGATTTTTTTCCCATAAAGCTTGACCATTTTTTTCCAGTGACATGCGAACTGTCCATGCATATAAAAATGAGATGAATAGTAGATTTTCTTTTATACACAAATACACACATATATACACATACACAAATACACACATATATACACATATACACAAATACACACACGCATATATATATATATATATATATATATATATATATATATATATATATATATATATATATATAGAATTGGATATACACGTATGTATCTGTTGTTTTATTGATAGTGTGAGTTATGTATTCATCTATTCTCTTATAGTAGTTATATATTGGCCTTTTGACGTATAAGACCATATTAGTACTACAGTTGTCCATGTTTGAAGGTCGTGAGGAGACTGACTGAAACCTTTTGATATGATTACCAGTGACTTTATATGGACAAGGAGTCCCCGTCTTTTCCTCTCCCCACAGCAGATGGCATATATAAACACCCTCTTCTTTTCCCTCCCACTTCTTCCTCCCTTCTCCTTGTTTCGTGTAAGGACGCCCTACTAGAGCTTTTATTGATCGGCGTTTATCGATTGACCACATCAAGGATTCCCACCCTTATCATTCCTCAGATTAGTCCTTCAGCAAACGCTAGCCTTGTTTTTTTTTAATTAATTTTCCCGTCATGCATTGCTCTGATTTTGAGATATCCTGTTTATTGCAGGTGCGAAATTGAACGTTTGATTTTATTATTTGGAATACTTGTGAGCGCATTTTCCTGGCAATTTATGGCAATGAGAGAAACTTTATTGTTTATGTATTTATGTCTGCATCTCAGTGGGATATACGTTTACGTGGCTAATTATTTCAATTGATTTTAATTCACTGACGTTTCCGGTTATTATTACACCATACTAAGAAAGTTAAGTATAGACACATGGGGTGGTAACAATTTATAATGTAATTTTTCTTATATAAATTATATGTTAATTTTTATATCATGATGTATTGATGTTTACCTCTTTCCAGGTACGTACGCTGCCGTATTCTGAATTTGGTGACGTGTGAGTATTTGAGACTATTGTATGCATGCAAATGAGTCTGTTACATGCCCTCCTCTGTATGTTAGTGTTATTTGGGTAAGAATATATATGGTCTTAGTAGACATTGTGAAAGCTCCTTATATAAACAATAGGAATAAGCAAAGTCTCTTTTCGTCTTGAAGCAAAAGCAGGTTATTGTGTCATAACCATTTTACACAGAACAGCAAGTGAAATCTCCAAGCGATGAAAGGTCTACAAAGAAAGAGAGAAAAAAAGTCGGGTTTTTTTGGTCATGGAGCATTATAGATGTGGTAAAGCAAACCTCTATTGGTGGCGAGAACTCGTCAGGTGATGCGACCGCACATTGGCTACAGTAGCATCTCTCTCTCTCTCTCTCTCTCTCTCTCTCTCTCTCTCTCTCTCTCTCTCTCTCTCTCTCTCTCTCTCTCTCTCTCACCTAATTGTATAGGGGGAATGTACGATGATTGTTAGGAGAAAATCTACTGACCAAGGAAGTTGAAGAGTAGGGGAAGTTGAAAGAAATTTGTAGTAGATTCTGGATTGAAAAATCTAGTGAAAATATGGATGATCTTTAACCTCTATGGCAGTTTGTATGTGTGCGCGCGCGTCTGTTTTTGCGGTAAATAAAATATCTAAAGTTCTTATTGCATGAAATTTATTATTCCTTGATAATTTAAAAAAGTTCGTTTTAACTATGACCAATATCGAGATATTGATTTTTACCATCAGCACTATACTTGTGTCTTCGTGTTCTAGAATCAGATTAGCCTAGCTTTATCCAGTTATAATGTGTTTCTTTGACGATCTTTAGGTGAAAATGTCGAACTTCTAGCCCTAATAGGAAGCTGAGGTTGCTGTGTTAGCACAAACTCCTATGTTGGTCGTTTTTGAATTGAGTGGGCGTGGCTGTACAAAAGTTATTGGACCATCTTTAGAATGGAAAATATATTTTACGTCAGTGTTATTAATTACTACAGTAAATGGGAAAGCAGCGTTGATTGTGGAGGGGGGAGGTAGAGAAAAAATGTAATAAAATGGGGTAGGGATCTGTGTATAAGTGATGGGAGGGAAGAAGATGAAGTACACTGTTTGGGAGAAGAGGGGAGAGCGTGGTGGCAGCCATTTTATTACTGTAAAGCTAGGAACCTAAGTAGATTAGTTAATATTCATGATAAATGATTGAATCATTGGCCAAAATGATTTCGCGAAAGTTTGTTTTTCAATGGGAAATTGTACGCTAATCCTAAACTGCTTTAGGAAAATCGAAGTCTACAATTAGTCCTTGTATTAATCTCTCTTCATCTTGTATGTATGGCCAGACATTAAGAACAGTGTTTTATGTACACTTTAATTTGACACGTGTGTATATATATATATATATATATATATATATATATATATATATATATATATATATATATATATATATATATATATATATATATATATGTGTGTGTGTGTGTGTGTGTATATATGCGTATATAATTATGAAATTATTCCAGTAAATAAAAGAAATAGGAAAAAGATAAAGATATGTTGGTATTAAAAAGAAAGTTATTTTAGTTAATGTGTATGATTTTCTGTAGTTACGAACCATGGTAGGGATAGTGTGAATCGTCACATAAGTCAGTGATAAATTTACCGACTAATATCTTTTACATTGAGAGGTAAAATTTTCAATGACGACATTTCATTTTAACCAGTGTTCAACTACAGAGGCATGTTTTTTTTTTCATGAACTCGGAAGGGGAAATTTAACTCTTGAAGTCGGTGACCGAACTAGATCATCAAGAAGGGTTTCGAGGGTGAGAACTGTTAAAGGTATTGGTTAAGACTTATCAACGCTTTAAATTGAAGATCTTTTCCTGAATAACCTTCAGTATTTTTTAAATCCGAAATGCAGCAGAAGTTTTTTTTTCTCTCTCAAAAAAAAAATGGAACATTGACGTTTCACATATACAATTTTATGATTTGCTGAGGTAATTTTACACTTTAGTCACAGCTGAAACAAATCTTTCTGAAATCTATTACTATTACAAGATACCAGATTGTTTAACAAAGAAAGTGTGGCGTTGGTTGAGACAGATATAGAGTGTTTGAGGATCATGTCCTTATGATCAGAGTTTGTTAGAGAAGTTTCTAAGGAAGAGATAAAACTGCCTACTTAGTGACATTGTCAATATACGGTGTAAAATAGTTTATCAAGATTAATTAAATGATCTTATGATAGCTGCATTTGAAATGAGTTAAAACCAACTCTTTCATTTTAAATTTCAAACATTTCCGAATGGGAGACATATCCTGTTTCACTGAGAGTTCTTAGTTTTTTTTTCACCATTTTACGCTCTCTCTCTCTCTCTCTCTCTCTCTCTCTCTCTCTCTCTCTCTCTCTCTCTCTCTCTCTCTCTCTCTCACACTATTGTTTTCTCACCATGAGCGGAAAGAAGGAAAGAGCGTTGCTATTCACCAAACACTAGCATGGGAGTTCTTTAACATTTTATGCACATGCTTATTTACATAACTTCTAAATGTTCATCTTTTTTGTCATGCCAGTCTGTATATTTTAGTTTGATGATGGCACCCAATCTGATGTCATCTGGGCATTTTTATGGACGTCATGCGTTAATCAGGCTCATGGTCTGTATTGAGAGAAAGAGAAAGAATGCTATTCTTTAGTTTTTCAGGTAGTTTGTTTTTTTTTTGTTAAGAGTGCGTTTGTTAGCCTAATGACCATAGTCGTGTCTGCGACCTACTACAATTGACTTAATTATCAGTTAAGCAATTTACTACTTGAGCCAATATTAGCATAATGGGACGCAACCGAGCATGCCATTGTTATGTTCTTCAAGTACGACTCGAACCCAGGTTCTGTTGCTGTTTGAGAGTATTTGACATTAGGTTCCGATGCGTCTGTAAATGTGTGTGCGCGCGCGCGCGTATATATTATATATATTGTATGAATGATATATATATATATATATATATATATATATATATATATATATATATATATATATATATATATATATATACTTACATGATTGTATGTATGTACTGTATAAATGTGCATTGAAGTTGATGAATGGTTATGCCGTAAGACGTGTTGGCACTGATAGTGTGTGTGCGTGTGTCGCTGAAGGAGATTGTAGAGACTCGAAGCGTGGCATCTGCAGCAGCCAACTGTCGTGTGTGTGCGTGTGTAGACCTTTCTCTCCCTCCCTCTCTCACTCTCTCTCGATCTCCACATCAACAACACACTGCCGGACGCGGGCTTCAGTTATGTGCCGGCGCGCTGGGCGCAAGGCAACGGTGTGTGGTTCTCCCTTTCCTATTTCTTTTCCCAATGAGTCTCGACTTAATATTTTTTCTTGTCCTGTCGGCAGACTTCTGTCAGGTTTTTAAATGGTGAAGAAAAGTTACGGCAAATGTGATATAAAGTTTGTTGGGTCCTGGTTGGATAAAGAACAGTGAACTGTCTACTG
>NC_090728.1:89890108-89925121 GCF_036898095.1 Palaemon carinicauda
AGTATCTGGTCGACATTTTTTGTATTTGTTCTTGGTTTATTTTTAGCAAAAATTCAACAAAATTTAAAATCTTGATTCACGCCGAGTAGTTTAAATAAGAAATTTATTCTTTGCAGAAGGATCGCTATCCTGTTAGTGTTGTTATATACGAAAAAGACTTAACCTGTATGTGATTGAAAATTTTGTTGTAACCCGGTGATAATACTTCTTGACTTGAAACATAAAACAAGTGTTGTGCGTTTACCAAAGTAAAATGGTGTGCGTTTGTTGTCATAAGTAAGTTCATTGCTATGGCAGTTGCACTCCTAAGTTATTATTTTGATCGTTGGAAATAGCAAGACTTAGGATTTTTAGCAATAATTGAACATACTGACTAACCTGTCAAAAGAGTTCTTGTGAGGAGGTCAATCCTTGTGTGATTATCTTTGCTTTTGTTGTGATGCCATCAGTAAGTCCCACTGATCCAGGGTTATTAGAGGGATCCCCTCCGCCTCCTGTGAGTCCTTCCAGTTCCATGGAGTTAGGGGGTTCCTTGGGGGTGTTGGGGGACATCCCCCTGTCCTCGCAGTGTTCCGTTGAGAGTCTGGGATCCCTGGACAGTGGGCACAGTTCATCCGGCAATGGTGTTGTGGAGGGGCAGTCTGGAAGCCCCATACCCAGACCTCCCAATCCCTGTCTCGTCATCAGTGCCAGTCCGGCCCCACGATCCAGCAGCCCCTCGTCTCACAATTCCACTCCGACCACCTCTAATCCGGCCAGCCCGAGAATAGAGATGGATGAACTAAAGCCTTATCAGCGCTCTCCGGAGATAAGCGTAGCCGCTATGGGCACCCAAAACCGTCCACTGTCCAGGATAGATCGATCCCTTTCGAATACCTCGACGACTTCCATCCTCTCTAACATATCCATTAGCTCAAACGACACCACGAATTCCCACCTGACGAGCTGCAGCAATAACACGTCCGCCTCTACCACTTCGACTACCTCATCGACCACGATCGTCACCCCTATCAAGACCAAGGAGGAGCTCGATTCTTATATCGACCACCTGGATTCCCTCTGGTCGCAGGAAGACGAGTGGATCATGATCTTTGATAACCTTATCAAAAACACCGAAGCCTCCACCAGGTCTCGGCGTCATACTCACCACAGTCATTATCACAATAATGGCACTACGAGCTACCACTCTTCGCCCTACCAGTCCCCTTATAAAAAACCAGGTAAGGGGTTTAAGCTTTTTATTAAAACAAGTAATTGGTATTGTTAATGTTACTTTTATTATTGTTGATATTTAAACATATGATTATGATTTTAATATTTTTATTACAAAGTCAGGAATTCATTAAAAGTAGATATTTTTCGAATAAAACAAGTCGCTGTACCTGCTATTGGTAGAATTTTATGGAGATACGCTTCAATGTACATTACACACAATAAGAATTTCTTGGGAGTAATCACTTGGGTTGTCTAGAAGATTATCTCTAGTATGTATTTTAGTTGATTTGTATAGAAATTTTGTATAGAGAGACTTTTGTAATGAAGTTTTGGATTAAGTTATTTAGGTACACCATTTTAAACTGTTAAGACGCAGTTCTGTGTACCCTATGTGAATTTTAGTATATGGTATATGTACTTGCATTCATACTCTATTTTTAACTTTTTATATTGTTAAATTTCACATGTAATTCAATAGTTGCAAAGCCGTGTTAAAAGTGAATAGTAAAGAATCTTATATTTTCATGTAAGGTAAAAATAGATCGATATTTTGGTTCCCTTTTCTCGTATACATTGCTAAATGCCGAAGATTTAAAAGCATAACTTTTTTTCGTGGTAGTTCGATTATAATACCGGGAAATAATATCCAACTCTCAAATTTCTCTGGTTTGGAATACAAATGGTTTGAAACAAAATCTAGTTATTGGGATTTTCGACTGTTTCAAGGTCAGGTTGCCTTTCCGTATTGCCACTTTAAACCGAAGAAGTACTAGATGGCGGAGAAAAGACTCTCTCTCTCTCTCTCTCTCTCTCTCTCTCTCTCTCTCTCTCTCTCTCTCTCTCTCTCTCTCTCTCTCTCTCTGAGATTGGTCGGGGAAATCAGTGGGGTTTTCACCACCTTATAGCCAGGAGAAACAGATTTACGGAGATGGCATTAGGTTATAGGAGATACATAAAATGGAACTAACCGTAAAAGTATTTGTTCTAGTGACTTTTCTGCTGATGATTGCATAACTTAAATTTTTTTATTTATGCCAACGTTTGTTTCAGTGACAATTGTAACGTGGCCTTGCTTGCGCAATAGTAAACATCTTGGAGCGTTGTTGTGAAATGGTGACCTAATTAAGTAATTGCAATCTATTACCAGTTACGCCAGAGGTTGTGGCACTCGGGTCAGAGCGTGACACTCTTCAGGTTTATTGGCACTAGGTAACTCTTCATCAGTGCCAGTGAAATAAAGATTGAATGACTGGGTGATCTTGACACACTTAGTTTTTCCGTCGAACAATTGCATTTGAGAATACTGTCATGTTATTGGCTCTCTCCTTCGTTGGAGAGTGGTTTGATATTATGCTTTTATATGTAGAACACAGTTTTCACTTATTGCTGTCTAAAGTGGAAGCATTATGGTCGTATTTGGATCTTTTGACATTACTTTAAATGAAGAGGGGGTTTCACCAGTAATCGATTTAATTCTACTAAATTTAGGTGTGGACGCGTTCTTTCTTTTTCTGCAATCAAGTGCCGAACTGTTTATATTGCATCGTCGGAATTCAAAGTAGATCATTCAGTAGATGTAGCTTGATTGTAATTTATTGCCACTTTTCTGTTATTTGCCTTTTGTTTTTCAAGCATCATGTGTGTTCGTTGATTGCAGCGATTCAATTTTTTTAATAATGCGAAAATTTGACAGAGTTTAAGGTATTTGCATTTTATCAAGAATGAAAACCGAGGAAATTTATACTTATAAATAATTATTGTTGCTGCTGCAACTACTGTAGTACTGTTATGATGTTTCATATGGAATACGGGGTATATGGGAATTAGATGTTTTCGGTCGATTATAGTAACATATAATAGAAGAACTTCATCTTTTACCAATCAGATTATTAATTAATAGTGTTTATTCATAGTTGAGAGCTTTTTTTTTATCATAGTTCACTTTTGGTGTGTCCTTTTCAGAGATGATGATAAGCTGATATTTCCGAATAAGCTATCGTAACAGCTCACCGAACAATTTGTTTACTTTTACTTAGTTGAAGTTCAAGGAATCCTAATCTCATATTTCCTAATATAAAGTAAGACGACTAACACTAGCGTTAAAAATCCCTTAAGGTTTTATTTTTCCAATCTATAGCTTAAAAAACGTCAATGTCTTTTTTTTCTACATTCTAATTCGTAGGATAATTCACAGACCAGCATTACAATGTATGTATCATGCAGATGGCAATTTCATCTTCCTACATGAATACAACTGTCTCGTGTCTATTTAGACATTGACATTTCGGCGTCCCGTTCCCCTAGTTTTGAGGTCCAGTCACGAGTAGCATACTGGATGTGGTTTCGGTTATTAGAATTCTGGTTGCGTAGCAGAATGAAGTGATGTCCGGGACGCCAGGTCTTAGTTGCCTGGGTCTTTTGCTGCTGTGGATGAGAATCTTGAGCAAATGCGAGGTGCACTGTAGAAAGTTGTCTCACGAATCGACATCTGTTGAGCTCTGCTTCATTATAAATGCAAATCGCTTAGTGGTTGTCAGTGGGACAATTTCCTTGCAAGTGTCATGATAAAGAAGTTCTGAAGATTGGTACGTAGGAGTTGAAATGGGTGCATTATTTCCTGGCAAGTTTTTGTACGATTTTGTGGGGCAATTGTATTAGTTTCATGAATGCACGAAGCAAGCAACTGCGAGGCTTATACTCTGTTTACTTATGTTAATTACAAGTTGGAGGACCATGTCTGGCTGCACTAGGTTTGTTAATGAGATTTTGTTTTGCATATGAAAATTTTGTTTACAAAAGTAAGTGTTTCAAGAAACGTTCCTTTTAAAAACAGTGAGTGGGTAGTCAAAGTTTAGCGAGTTTAACTTTTGAAAGTTAGATTAAATCGGGAATCTTGGTAGCTATTGTAATGGGATGGTAACTTCATTTATATATGCACTTCGGCTTGAGCTTACCGGCTTCTCATTCCCTGGCAAATTTGTTCGAAGTTATTCAATCCAAGACCTTTAACGTGTTTTGAAAAGGTGGAATTTCATCGTAGTAAAGCTTGTGTGTATGAGGCACAGCTAGTGATAGTTCAGATTTTTGGGAAACCTTCGGAAAGATCAGAGATTTGTTTGATATGCTTATTTTGTGTTTTTTCCCATAGCAAAGTCATTTCAAGACTTGTTTTAACCTTTTCCTTCGGTGGTTTGTGTGAAGGCAGAAGTCTCCATCCTACAGTATATTAAGGAAGTGAATATTTTGTTATTAGAAAAAAGTACCAATGCTCCCACGTATTTTTATTTGATTTTTTATCCACTAGTATTCTCAGCATATACTTTTTTCTTGGAAAGAAACTACTATATTTTGTCAATATTTGTAAAGTGAAACCTATGAAAATTTTTTTTTATAGTTTTTGGACTTACAATTCCGAAGCCTCCATATCATACAAAGCGGCATTAGTATTTCTAGTACTGGACGGGGAATGACACCAGAATTTTTTTCCTCAATGATTTTGGTCGGTTTTGATCAACTGATATTTCCTTATTCTTGTGTGATTATACTTTTGGATGGTTCCAGCGGCTTTAATGTTGCAGCGACGCATCGTTTTTCCCGCAGCACGCATCATTCAGTCTTTCCCCTCCCTTCCTCTTCCCTTCTCTTGCGTCTGTTCTTCCCTTACTTCCCCTCTATCATTCTCTTGTATTTGTCTGTCTGGCCGTGTTTTCCTGGTCCCTAAACTTGGGTGAGATTCTGCTCCATCTCTCCCTCCTCCAGGTTTTTCTTCCTGGATGATTCGTCCTCGTTCCCGATTGGCCTGGCATTATTTCTTCTTGGACTTTTTCTCCCGTAGCATCTGAACAAAAACTTTGGTTTTCTTGACTGGTGTTGCTGCTGGGGCAGCGGCGCTATCTTGAGAAGCGATGTTAACCCTAAGGAAAATTGAATGATGAACGGGGAAAATTTTTGTGACAGTTTTATATATATATATATATATATATATATATATATATATATATATATATATATATATATATATATATATATGGGTGTGTGTGTATTTATATATATATATATATATATATATATATATATATATATATATATATATATATATATATATATATATATATATATATATATATATATATAAACCGTGATGATTGGACAACGAAAATGCCAAAGCGCCTTGGGTATTACTGATGTACAACTTTGAAGTGCATGTGCCCCATTAAAATTCAATAATCTATTGCCTTTACATTTTCTAATATACCTGTGCCAGAATTGTGAAATTTGAATAATTTTTAATCATTAGATTAGCGTGAAAGTTGAGAAAATGTAATCGTTCTTTAAAGATTAGAATATAAAATAGTTACTAAACTTGTTTTGTTTTTCAATTAGACTGTTTGAGGAATTCTGAAAAATATTTTTATTGGTATTATTATTTCATGTTTCTTTTGTAGTGATCTGAAATTTGATAAATGAAATAAAAACGCCTTTTGGCAATCAGGTTGCTTCATTTACTGAGAAAGTTCCTTCCATTCCTGCATTGTTTGCAAATGCTCTCGTTATGGTTAGTTGAAACATTGTTCGGATAGATATAAACGCCTTCGTGGATGCTGCCGGTCATTGAATTGTAAATTTTTTAATGTTTTGATGATGTTCTGACAAAGGGATCCTTCTGGCTGTAATTGGAAACAGAAATCCCTGTTTATTTGCAACAATTTGTTGAGGCTATGTTGGATGGAATATTAGAAAGGCCATTATCCGCTTTTCGTTTCAAGATTTAACCATGTATCCTTGTTATTTGTATATTTATCTTAAACATTTTGAAGAATATCCAATTTGGATTGACCAAACCTTCATATTTAATGGTCTTTAATCTTTCCTTGTATAGACGAAGCTTGTAAATATAGAAGTTAGGTGCGTGTGTAGATGTTGATTTCAATTATGTCTTTGCTTCTTGCTTGTGCGGCATCATGCACTGTTGTCGTGATGTGACAAAAGATGTTAAGAGTGCATAAGCCTCGAGACTTTGAAAAACAACTTAACGATGGGGAGAGACCAGTAGCTCTTTCAAAACAACCTGAGTCTAGTAATTTCCGTGCTCATATTGATTGGCGACTGTAAAATCAAAATTTCTAGGTGAAGTGGTTTCGGAATATTAATGAATAAGTAATTTCAATTTTGCTTAGCTTAGTAGCTTGTGCATTTTTAAGCATTTTATATCAATAAATAGTTTCCTTACCTTATCGAGTAGTTCTTAAGCATTTCTTAAACATTTGTATTTGTAGGAATTCTTATATGGGTTGTTTTGCTAGCTTTGCTCATCTTAGGTTAATCTTAGTTTAATTAAGTAACCTATCGGTTTGACTGCAGCTGTTGTCGTTGCGGAGAAATGCAATCGGTATTTTCATGGTATTTCCGATTTAAATTGACTAATTACCCAGCAGTGTGAATCATTTCCTTATGGTTAAAACTTTCCCGAAGTCAGTCCCAGTCTTTATCGTTAATGCAGAGAATAACCTCCTTTCTATGTGTGGTGACTTGTGCTGGGGTTATTTTTGATGTAGCAAGGAATATGAGTACTCGAGAAGGACTTGCCTTGGATGTTAATGAAACAGTTATCGTCATAGTTGATTCGTAATGTTTCTTTTTTTAGATTTATCGTTGTCATATTTTATCGTTGTTAGTTAGTTTTGCATCGTCGTGTAGATATTACTCTTGTATTTTCTCCGGGAAGTAAGTGATTAATTTGTCGATCTCAGCGTTACGATTTTCATTTCATTCCTATCACACCAATATTTAAACCTTCCATGCTTATATATTACTTTTTAAAGGGAGTCTGTTAAAGTAGGAATGGTTGTGGTGTTCCTTTTGGAAGAGCGTTGTGAAACCTTCGTTTTCCAGGGGTTTGCTGCAGTTGCTTTGAGTTTAGGTTGAGTTCTTTTCTGCCACTTCATCACGCACACCTGGCTAGCTACCCCGTGCATTCGTTCCCGCTGCATCTTCAGATGACGTCGTTTTATATTTGGGTGCTGAGATTACCCCCTGATAGTTACCTTCATATTGTGGAAGGTGATGAGTAGATCATTGGATTTTCGGGGAGGTCTATTGTAATTTTTTAGAATAATATATGCTGTCCACCTTTATTAGTGATAGATTTTATCCGGTAAACACGTATCGATGTGTTTATAAAGTCTTACTAAGTTGATTTTGTGAAGTAAAGATCAGTTTAGTTTTTATTTACCAACTGATGTATTAGTGTTTTTATTTCATTGTAATTTTTGTGTCCATATAGTGCCATAAGGAATAAATATATGTAATCACCGTGCAAAGGAACTATGTAAGAAATAGGGCTTTCACTATCGTGCACTTGGCATTTAGGTTCATTGAGTGCGTGATACGTTTGCTCTTTGTTTCAGCCGTTTCTTTTCATCAGAGGCCATTGACCAAAAATAGTCTTTGTAACCCGATCCTGCCTCAGAATTTTATTTTTTCCCAGACCGTTAACGCAGACAAGGGAAACGGTATCCTTCGAAAAACGGTTATCCTGTATTCTTAGCTGGCAAGTAAAAACTTATTGAGGAAAAATGTAAAACGCCCACAGGGAATTTTTCGTAAGATATACTTTTGTTATTAATTTGCGAATATCTTGAAACAATCGAACAGTTATACAGAAGAATGTCAGTATGTTGACGAGGTTCAGCTCAACGGACTTTTTTCTTTGCTTTCTTTCTTATTCTTGAATGAGTAACCTTTCGAGCTCGTAGGCTGGGTCCTTTTTTCAACGCCTGGGGGTGTATTGAAGCAAAGTATGCACCCGGGACCTTTTGAGAATTCTTCATTTCTCGAGGATGCTTGCCATGCATACTCTACTAATGCACCCATTTACTAGCTTTGTTCATGGAAAAATCTCTCTCTCTCTCTCTCTCTCTCTCTCTCTCTCTCTCTCTCTCTCTCTCTCTCTCTCTCTCTCTCTCTCTCTCTCTCTCTCAGAGGTTTTTAGCCTATATTGTTTTTCTTGCAAAATGCATCTTCAAACTAAAGTAAGTTTTTTCTCCCCTTTCAAACTCATTATTAAGTCATGGGAGGCATCATCGTTGCATTTACACGAGAACTCTTGAACTTTGACAGTTCATAAGATAGGCAGGTATGAGGTCATCATTCATCAGCATGATGTGTAATGTACGTAGTTCTTTTATGCGATTTTTTTTTGGGGGGGATATATTTTCCCTTTCCCCCAAATAAAAGAAAGAACTAAATCTAATAGTTTTAGGCAATCGGATTGGATTGAGGAATTGTTTTTCCGACAGATATCTTCTGGTTCTTTGTCAGAACCCCCTTTTCACACACAATTGTGTAAACGGGATTTTTGTTATACTAGTCGAAAGATTATCTGTGAAGTTTCATAATTTTTAGTGAATAATGGGTTATGCAAAACAAACACACACACACACACACGCACGCACGCATATATATATATATATATATATATATATATATATATATATATATATATATTTATCGAAAACGTGAAAATAATCTAGGTATAACGTTATAGAAAAATTTAAAAGTCATAGATGCAGTCTGAGCAAAATTCTGGCAGGAATTTTAGTCTTCTGGAAAAAAAAGGTAGTATGATTTGATTTGTAGTTCTCGCAATAGCACGCAAAGATTTTTATTTGAAACAGAATTACACAACCAAATTTATTACGTGATGCAGCGTATTAAGTGATATTCCCATTTTAAAGCATGCTCAAAATCATGCCTTTCGGTACTTTTCAGTCTCTTTTCCTATCCCCCTCTACCTTAGACAGACCCCGCTCATTCTTCAGTTCCGTAACCCTCCAACTCTCTCTCTCTCTCTCTCTCTCTCTCTCTCTCTCTCCTCTCTCTCTCTCTCTCTCTCTCTCTCTCTCTCTCTCTCTCTCTCTCCAAAATCGATGGTTTCCCTTGAAGCTTCCTGGGCTGGCCTACGTAGCAGCAGTAGTGCCGCATGGAGGTCTGTGGCGTATACGTTCATTCTTCTGGTTGCTTGTTGCTAGGTGATGATGCTAGGAATGGACACTTATTTGGTTTAGCATGCCAATTTTCTCCTCGAGATGGGGAAAATTTGTAGCTTTGGTTTATTCTGAAGGTATATCATTTATATGGTTGCTGTAGAGATCGTTGGTTAGTACTTTTAGGGCCTTTGGGGTCATAGTGCACTTGTATGCTCCTTTTTTTTCTTTTGTTATTCTAAGTTTCTAATAAATTTTCAAGTTAGTTTGATATCTTCGGTTGATGTGCATTGGTATTTGGTGGCCCTTGCCTTTGAGCCAGCTGTCTTCCATTTAACATGCTGCTTCACATTGATGTTTGGACTCGATTGACGTTTCAGTGAGAAGCAAGGTTGGTAGGTATGTCATATCAATGGAATAGTGGTTGTATCAGTTGTTAACTTTTGATGATTCTTATTTGAATTTTTATCCGTCTGTATGTTAGTTTTATCACTTAATTTCGTAATCCCACGAAATAAAGAATAATATTGTCCAGTAATTTTGTTCGGGAAAGTAAGTTTTGATTAAGTAAAATATATGAGTTGTACTGGTATTTTCTTTTATTGCAAATGCTGGCACGTTTATAAATGCATAGTTATTGTCTTGAAACACGAGTGGGTGGAAATGCGTCAACTTCTTTTGAACATTTTTTGGGGGTAGATGAAAGACAGTATAGGGTGTCGGAAAGTTCTTGTTTGTTGTCCATGGTGGTAGATCGGATTGTGGAATTTTCCTCTGCTGAGAGCATATTTTCATAGTTGAATGCTGTTACTTATTTCTTCTTGAATGTCTGAGTATACATCGAAGTCACATTTGTAAACGTGAACAAACATTAGCGCTCTCTCTCTCTCTCTCTCTCTCTCCTCTCTCTCTCTCTCTCTCTCTCTCTCTCTCTCTCTCTCTCTCTCTCTCTCTGCAGTAGAGGCTTCATTATTACCTCTTAAATAAACGTCGTTTGCATATTTTTATAATGCGATAATGCTTATGTCATAAGACCGTAAAGGAAATAGTGTGTCACACGTTTAGATTTACGATATTGCTTGCAGGAAGCGACTGTGAAGATTATTGTTACTATTTCAGATGATGTAATTATAAAATTGAGGTTTTTGGGATTGTTATAACGTTGGAGATCCTAACTGTTCACTGTTTGGTTTCAGAGCATAATCTTCCGTTTTTTTTTTTTTTTTTTTTTTTTTTTTTTTTTTTTTTTTTTTTTTTTTTTTTATCATAAGATATGACCCTACTCAATATAAAGAATTCGTTAAAGGAATTGTCAATATCTAGGACCATAAGAATAAACCGAACCTATCGCGTCTTTCATATTTCTTCTTGATGTCGGGTCTGGGCAATTTAAGTTAGTCATGGCAGCGTAGAAATCGCTAGAGGATGGGTGACGTCATTTATTACTCTAGTCCTATCCGGCTTTACTGTGTCTAATAAGAGGGCAACGGCAATTTCTGAGACGTATCTTTTCATTTCCTCTCCTCACTTCCGCAACTTTTACCAGTAGCTCCAATGAGAAAATATACGGGTATAGCATGTTGCAGAGAGATTGCGTTACATATCTCACCTTGGAGGTGTGTGGGAGCTAGCTGTTTGCAGTGTTATTTTCCAATTCAGTCGGTTCTTATTGGAATTTATACAGTCCATTTGAGCGGCATGAAATCACTATGGGGAAATGTTTCTGTGCTTTGTGTGCATATAGGAAAAAGAGAGGGGCACCATTTGGGTTTTGCCTTTGAATAAAGTTGGATAAAAAAAATTGTATCATATATTGCAGATGTGAACAAGTTTTTTATTTACCTTTTTTTTTCTTAATCTGTAGGCTGTGGTATATACAGCAAATTTTCCCTTTCGCATCTATTGAAGCGCACTTTCATAGCTTGATTGCTCTAGGTTGTCTACTGAACCATCTTTTCTTTACAATTTTCTTTCCCATATTTGAACTGAGCTTTGCAAAGTTTTGCTTTGGCTAACTGGATATACCAGTTTATTTTTTATTAAGTTGAATATGATAAAATGATACTTAGCACTGAGAACTTGATTTTGAAAATTGTTTGACTGCTACTGTTACTACTGCTAATAGAGCGACTTTGCACAGAAGGTACAAACCACGGTTTCTTGCCCTAATGAAGCGCGTAAAAAAAGATATGTATTTGATGTTGAGCGGATTTTCAAAAACTAACAGTTCTCTTATTTGGAGGGATTTTTTTTTTTCCGAGATGTGAAATCCTTTTCCTTTGTGAACCATGTTTAAAACATTTGCCTTTTTTTTTTTTTTTTTTTTTTATAAATCCATATTTCTAATTTTCAAAATTTCTCCACCTTTAAACCAAACCTATAGATATAGATGACTGGCGAAATCTAACCGAGGCCCTTAACGTCAATAGGCTTAGGAGGAGATGATGATGATAAAACCAAACCTATAGAAGGATTTAGTGTTTTTTCTTTTACACTGGGCTTTCGAAAGTTGTCGGTAATTCTTGCATTGTAAACTAGGCATTAATAAAGTTCAGAATCTCTTTATCTGTAAACTGTTTTGTCAAATCGGTCCACTTTTCTTTACGGGAATCTTGGACTTCCAAAATTTCCTAGCATATTTAACCTGTTGACATTTCTTTATAATAACTTCTAGAACTTCTCTTTTGAAGTTAGACTCGCTAAAGGTCTTTGTTGCTAGACTCTGAACCCGGCTTTATAGTGTGGAGTATTTCTGCATTTGGAAGAGAGCTTTCAGTAAATTCAGTCACCAGTATTTTTCGCTTGTGAATTGGATTCTCAGTCAGTTACTGCGTATTTTATTTGTAAAAATGGTATTTAAAGAGATACAGCACTTTTTACTAGGGAGTAGACATTTTTATTTCTGAATTAAGGTCTAAACATGTTCCACTAGTTCTATTCTACTGTAAAAGCTCAGGTCTCTTGATAACGTCGCTTACCATGAACTTAGATTTAAAAAGTTGCATTTTCATGTAAGTCAAGCGTGAATTAGTCGTGAAAAGCTCCGTTTGATTATTAGGACGGCCTTTCAAATGTTACTGATATTTCCTATGATCGAGAGTTGAATGTTCCTGTGTGCTATGGGATATCTGAACGTTTGAAAATGTTTTGTATCGAGGGATCATTCTTTCCGAGATTGCAACACACTTTTTCCTAGAACTGGACTTTCAAAAGGTTTGAATATATTTCCCCCCAGCAGTCCTGACATGTGGTACGTTTTTAAGATATTCCCTATAATTCAAGTTTCACGGAAGTCTGAAATTTTTTTTCCCCAGTAATCTGATCATTCAAAGAAAATTATTGTTATTTATGTGCTCTCCTTTCAGATATGTGAATAATTTCCCATCCGTTAAACAAAATTTCAGAAGCTGGCTTTCAGAGCGCTCCAAGGTTGCCTGCCTGTTAAGACTCAAAATATCCGAATATTTTCAGAAGGGCATTTTCTTGTTGGGACCTTGGGACTTGTGTATTTTTTCTGTGATACGTTTCCAACGTCTTTTTCCGAGCGTTATATAAAAAAAAACCTGCTTTTCGGGGAGTGATAGTTACAGAATTTAAGCCGGGTTTTCAGAGCTCTAGTATTTAGCAAGATGTGACCATACTTTCACTTTCGTGATGGAAAGAGATGAGTGGGGGTGGGAAAGGGGCCGCTCTCTTGTCGTTCATCCTGTCTTTGCTCGAAACTTTAATTGAATTTCAAAATGACTTTTCCCTTCTCAGTGGTTGGATTGCACGCATCAGATTACTTTTTTATGGCTCTTTATGGTGTGGCTAGACCTTGTTGACCAATATGTAACTACTGTGCACTTACAAATAAAGTATCGGCTACTGTCAATCTCACGTTCTTCTTTTATTGTTTCACATTGGGAAAGCAATACAAATTATTATTTAGTTTCATACTGGGTTTATTATGAGATGAATAACATAGCGTACTCAGAAATGCAAAATGTCAAAAAAGGAATACAGCTAATGGGAATTCTCATGAATATTGCGTAGCGTTTCACAGCTGAAAGCGGGAAACTATGTCCTTGAGATGATATTGAATTCTAGGCGAAGAGGAGCTGTGGCCCCAGATTTGAGGAATGTTGCGTGCCTATTTCCTTAACCTGTGCTGCCTTAGGCAGAAGTAAATATCAGAAATAGAACAGATATGAAATTCTTGGGTGTTTCTCGAGATTGGGTTATTACTATTGTTGACATTGCCTATGATTATGGCCTTTGATAGAAACCTCGAAGGGGTGTGCCGGAATTGATATTCAATTTGAGAAGGGTATAGATGTGGTCTTTCGTCATTTGGTGATTATTAGGTAATCCGATGTATGTTTATTCTCCTATCTTCTATGGAAGAATTTTTTTATCCGGCGTGAGTTATTCGATATGTTTATATAGCCTCCTATGTACACATTATACAATAGGGTATCACTGATGATGTTCCTTTGGGCCACAAAACTTGTATTTGCTGAAAAAGCCCGCCATTTTGAAGAAGATTCGTAGAATTCTGCGATAAGTAAAACCGCTATTTGGGGATAGTTAAGTATACAGTAGAATAATATGGAAGTGCTAGTTTTTTCTTAATTAGATTGCAGAAATTACAATTGACGAGTACGTGGCAGGAAAGAAGAGAGCGAATAATGGCAGGAATAAAGATACCAATAATGGCGGTAGAGAAGAGAATGAATAATGGCAGGAATGAAGATAGCGAATAATGGTAGGAAAGAAGAGAACGAATAATGGCAGGAAAGAAGAAAACTAATAATAGCAGGAATAAATATACGAATATTGACACGAAAGAAGCGAACAGTTAAAGGCAGGAAAGAAGAGAACGAATAATGGCAGGAACAAATATACCAATAATGGCAGGAAAGAAGAGAACGAATAATGGCAGGAAAGAAGAGAACGAATAATGGCAGGAATAAATATGTTAATAAAGGCTGTAAAGAAGAGAACGAATAATGACAGGAATAAAGATACCAATAATGGTAGGAAAGAATGCATATAGTAGAAAGGCTTGAAATTTGTCGCTCACAAATATGATTGTATATTATTATAGGGAAACCTCTGATGGTATGCGATTTCACACATGTCGGACTTATCCAGCAAAGGATTTAACGCACTTAAATTCTCGTAGATTTTTGCAACCTAATAAGAGATCCTTAGTTTTTATCATTTCTTATCGCTCTGACTTAAGTTAACACAAAAATAGCCAGACATATTGAAATTTTTTAACCAATCTATTTTTTCCAACACATTTGTTTATCTTTTTATACCACTGTTTAAGTTATCATCTTGTTAAAATACAATAATCAATCTTTTTAAAAGATGATAAATTTCAAACAAAAACTTATTCGTCCGCACGAGAAAAGTTTTGGGCGCAAAATAGTTTATCATATTCCAGGATTGTTATTAAACTTTGTCCTTGGCATCAATGACCACTGATCTTATGATACTGGGGATATTGAAATAATAATATGATAACTTTCATTATTTCATATAGCCTTGAGAATTAGAATTTTTTTAGTCGGTGGACTTTTAGATAATGATATCGTCCTTGTCAATATCAGAAAAGTATGTAAATATATAAATGTTACACCGGTGTTGGGAAATTGAAACAAATTATTTTGAAGAAAAACAAAATCTTGTGGATGCAGACAGTACTTCCATTTTTAGGGATTGTAAAGGAAAGTAATGAATGCCTCGGAGAACATCATTACGCACGGCCTCTTGGCATGATCATCTTTGTAGGGCTTTCAGTAAAGCAATTTTTGGGGGGGTCAAGGGTGCACAATTTAACCACAAAGTATATCGGGCCAATAGATGGTAAGTGTCCCTCTAAAGCAAAAGCTGTACTGCGTTTTTATGTGCATGTCGAATTAGTCTACCTGGAAGTTGGAGGTGTCCCTGTGCTCAGTTTGAGAATAAATCCGGAATTTAAAGATCAAGAGTAACTAGTATAGTTCAATTTGTTCTCATTCAACGGATTTTTTATTGGTCTCAGAATGTCACCATTTGATTTTTAAGGACCTATGGTAAATTTTGTGAAATGAACAAGTTCGAAGCCATATTTAAAAGAGAAAAGAGTAAATGTGATTTATTAGAAAATCATAAACCGAGCTTTTTCATTCAATTTATTAGAGTTTACTTAACGTTAAGTGCCATTATGTGATAATGCCTCGTGTATAGATTTTTACTTTTTTAATATAGTATATTTAAAAGTATAGAATTTATTATGATCCTAAATTTCTTAGCTCTTTCTGTGAAAAATGATTTTATTTTAATTTCTTTTGGCCCTTACGTAGCTATTTTTTTTCTAAACACTGCTCTCTTTTTTTTTTCAGGTATGTAAAGAAACCCGTAGTTTTGATTGAGAGTGAGTAGACAATTTACTTGACGTTATTCAGCTAAAAAGAGTATTCCAAGAAAGCCTTAGGTCAGATGGAATCTTAGTTTCTCGGTAATGGTAATAAGTGTCCTTGAAGGTAATGCTTATATGCTGAAGCTTTTAAGTAAATGATGTCGTATCCTAATATTACACGGTAAGTTGCCATTCCGTACGATGCTTTTTATTTCAGAAGGCTTTGGACGATATTGGTGTTCAGAGTGTATCATCGTGGATGAAATTTGATTAGTTGGGGCTTAATTGTACATTTACATTTTTTCTAAACTTTTCTCGTTGGCAAGAAGTGTAGTTGCTGCCCCATAACCTTCACCGTAAATGATATATTGTTTAATCTTCTGATTGGTTTCTCCTTGTGAAATAGATCCTTCGGGGCATAGCATTTATCCTTGCATAATCACCCATATCATAGAAATAAATGGTAGGGTTTGGTTGCTCCCTTTTTGGACGCGGTCATTTTTTTCTATCTCGTCTATAATGCAAAATGGATGGGAGGAGCTTGGCCGTGATGGTACTGAGGGCAAGGCGTAACACCTTTTCCCAGAGTAAGGCTTGGATTACGCCTTAATTGTGGGGTTGGAAGGGCAGGGGATGGAACTCCCAAGACCTAAAGGTAGGAGGGTCTTATATTCGGTATTTTTTTATCATTCATGTATAATAGAGGTGGGAGGAGTCTCTGCGTGTGTCCCTTTAAGGGATGTCTCCTTAATAGGATTGTTGGGGATGGGTTGTGGGGCATTTTGCACTTCCTGAAAAAAAGAGGGAGGTTACTAGGAAAAGCCATTAGAATATTGAGAATTTGCTTTAGATCTCTTGTGAAGAATGGTGCTGAAATTAATCATAAAAAGTCACGAAAAGTTACTTGAGATTATTTGTACATTTACAGCAAAGCTAGGAGAGAACGTTTATGAAATTTTATTCTGATTGATCCCTTTTATTAGAATTTTCAAATTTCTCCTTTTTTTTTCTTTTGTACAAAAACATTTTATTATTTACCCTTGGGTTTATGTTCAGAGAAACTTGGAACTCATATTACGAGAAGATTACTATTAATGCTGTGTATGCTGTGACATTTAAAACGCACCTTTGTTTTGAGAGGGAAAAACTAAGCCATCATTAAAGGGCATGACCCCTTCCTAGGGCTGCATAGTTCTTTATGAGAAAACAGGATGAACCTCCTGGGTAGTGTATACATTCAAGCAGTGTGCAAGACAGTTGAGATCGTAGTCATCATTTTTAATGAAATAACCCTTCCTCGTCCTCTAACTCATTGAGTGTTTTGCTTATGCCACTTGTGAGGCATTATTTATGATTATGGTCTGTGATTTCATTTGTTTCAGTGTTATATTAAGGTTTTTTTTGTTTTTGTTTTTATAATGAGGATGATTAATGTCAGTTTTTATTCGGGTTGGGGTTATTACCAGTAATAACACTCGCTACTTAGACAAACAAATGCAGACGGCAACTCACTTATTTTTTCTTTTGCTGACCCGGATTTAATGAAGAGACATATATTTTGCTGATGGTGGCACTATGTGAAACGAAGTAATTAAGGTGTAAATACGGCCCTGCTCAGTGATTAGCTTAGTGGTGCTTGACGTGGAACCTGTATCGTTTTGTTAAAGTAATGTTTTCCATACAGTGCAAGTTATAGAACCTGACGAAGGTACTGTTATCTTCTAATATTAGCTAAGGAACATTTTGTGATCTCTGAGTCAATATCATTAGTTGATCTCTGAATCATATTCATTAGTTATTAACGCGTTGGTTATCTATTACTTTACCTTTTCCATTTCTTATCGTTCCCAAAAGGACTACTTGTATCCTGGTTTCAGTGAATAATACTTGAATAGTATTCGCTTTTTAATTAGATAATGAACTTTAAGATACATTTGTGAATCTATAGCTCAGTCTTTTCTGTTGAGTGAGGAAAAAATATTGTTAGGTGCGGATGCAGAATTTGTCATCAGAAGGTTTGTTAATGGAAGGCTTTCTTTGTGCAACAACCGTCAACACGAAGGAAACGTGGAAATTATAATCCAGAATCTTGACCTAACGGTGAATCGTACTGTACAATAGAGGAGCACTTATTATCATGGAAATTTTTCTTTACACACATTCGCCGCCTGGTTTTACAGTACGATTGTTTCCCTAGTAGAGGGGATAAGTTTGCTATTCCCATACCATTATTTATCTTACCAGATACTGGAGCTACCAAACCAGAACTAGCTCTCTTTATCTCTTGTGTGTATATGTGTATATATATATATATATATATATATATATATATATATATATATATATATATATATATATATATATATATATATATATATATATAAAGCAGGTTGTAGTTAGAAAAATGAAAGGGGGCCAAGAAGGGTTGAATCGGTGTATGTGTGCATATCTATCTAAATATTTAACCGTCATATTTGACGGGTTGCATACACTACTGTGAGTTTATACTTCATCCGGGTCACATTGTAACCTTTTCAATGACCAGTGGTAACAGTCGACAAATTCTGGTGGGATTTCGACACTGGAATGTGTATTTCAGTGCTGGAACCTGAAGCCCTAATTTGGCATTCCTCTGGATAAACGTTGGGATGCGCCCTGTGGAACATTATTATTCATGTTTGTCAAAGCCCTCTTCCGGTTGAATTATGTTGAAGGTCTGTAGCGTTTCATTATAATTGATGTTATTGCTGCTGTATTGCTGTTATTAATGGTGAGGCTGTCGACATTGTGTGAAAATTGTCCTAATTTGGTTTGCTTGGTCAAAATGCATGATTAGGGAATGCGGATCTCGCGTGGAACTGGGAATTATATTGTTAGCGCAACTGAAATGCAGTTGGTAATTATCGGAAGCATTTTGTAACGTCGTTATGAGGTATATTGCAATTTTTTTTGCTAAGTATTTTTTTTTATTTGTTTTTGTTTAGAGAGAAAATGTGATTTGCGTGCAAGGTTATTATGCATAGTTAGGTTTTATAAAATTAATTTTAAACGCACATACCATTCATCAGTCCATGTACTTGTTTCTCTCTACATAAACATGTGAAAATGGGCCAGAATAATTGGAAATATATTTATTTTATAAGATTTTAATTGTAATTGCGCGCAATGTTGTGGGAATGTTGAGAGGGGGAGTCGAATTGCAATCCGTGTGGATGACAAAAAGAAAGAAGGAAGGGAGGGGTAGGAAGCCCACGTGACTGAGAGCTACCGAAAGTCACGCAAAGGTTACTTCCCACCTTCTCTTCCCAACGCAATTTAGAATCTCAATGATTAACATCATTTACCACTTTTTCCACCGACCCTCTATAGAGGTAGTAGTGTGTACACAAGAGATTCTGGAACTATAAAATTGGCAGGAGATTGGAGCCTTTTATTTATCACGAAATATTTTCATGCTGTTTTGCATTAAAGAGTGGTCCTTATTTCATGGCGTTATATGTTTCTGCTTTTTCTAAAAGTTGGTTCCGAGATTTTCATATTGCACTCCCTTTTACCATTACCTTTTTAAAAATGTTTATTTGATTATGCATATTTGATGGTGTAATGGCCTGAGACACACACACACACACACACACACACACACACATATATATATATATATATATATATATATATATATATATATATATATATATATATATATATATATATATGACCTAGCAATTGTTTTATAAATAGACTGAGAAGATTTCATAATAATAAAACTCCCTGAAACACAAAATGACCGTAATTATTATTATTATTATTATTATTATTATTATTACTATCCAAGCTACAACCCTAATTGGAAAAGCAAAATGCTATAAGCCCAGGGGCTCCAATAGGGAAAAATAGCCCAGTGAGGAAAGGAAATAAGGAAATAAATAACTGAAGAGAACAAATTAACAGTAAATCATTCTAAAAAAAGTAACAACGTCATAACAGATATGTCATATATAAACTATGAACAACTTCAAAAACAAATATGTCATATATAAACTATAAAAAGACTCATGTCCGCCTGGTCAACAAAAAAGCATTTGCTCCAACTTTGAACTTTTGAAGTTCTACTGATTCAACAACCCGATTAGGAAGATCATTCCACAACTTGGTAACAGCTGGAATAAAACTTCTAGAGTACTGCGTGGTATTGAGTCTTATGATGGAAAAGGCCTGGCTATTAGAATTAACTGCCAGCCTAGTATTACGAACAGGATAGAATTGTCCAGGGAGATCTGAATGTAAAGGATGGTCAGAGTTATGAAAAATCTTATGCAACATGCATAATGAACTAATTGAACGACGGTGCCAGAGATTAATATCTAGATCAGGAATAAGAAATTTAATAGACCGTAAGTTTCTGTCCAACAAATTAAGATGAGAATCAGCAGCTGAAGACCAGACAGGAGAACAATACTCAAAACAAGGTAGAATAAAAGAATTAAAACACTTCTTCAGAATAGATTGATCACCGAATATCTTAAGAGACTCTCAATAAGCCATTTTTTGTGCAATTGAAGAAGACACAGACCTTATATGTTTCTCAAAAGTAAATTTGCTGTCGAGAATCACACCTAAAATTTTGAAAGAGTCATACAAATTTAAAGAAACATTATCAATACTGAGATCCGGATGTTGAGGAGCCACCGTCCTTGACCTACTTACAATCATACTTTGAGTTTTGTTAGGATTCAACTTCATACCCCATAACTTGCACCATGCACTAATTTTAGCTAGATCTCTATTAAGGGATTCACCAACCCCAGGTCTACATTCAGGGGATGGAATTGATGCAAAGAGAGTAGCATCATCTGCATATGCAACAAGCTTATTTTCTAGGCCAAACCACATGTCATGTGTATATAGTATGAAAAGTAATGGGCCAAAATATTTTATCATTAAACTAATTCTATCATTAAACTAATTCACAAAAAGGGAGACATAAAAGACCTGAAAAATTACCACCCAATAAATTTACTCCCAGCAATATAAGAAATATTTACAAAGATTATATTAGGCCCAATGAAAAGACACCTAGACTTTAATCAATCAAGAGAGCAGGCAGGTTGTATAAGCGGCATCCAATAACTGACCATATCCTTTAATGACAAACCACTATGTATGTTATTTATAGATTTTGAGAAAGCTTTTGATTTTGTCAAAACTTCAGGCGTAATGGAAGCCCTCCAAAGAGAAGGAGTAGACGAATCTTATATTAGAACACTTGAAGATAGCTATCTATACAGGAAGAACAGCAATCCTAAAACTACATAAAATTGCTATTGAGAAAGTAGTTAGACAGGGAGATCCTATCCCCTAATATGTTATTCACAGTGTGCCCAAAAGAAGTTTTTAAGAATTTAGATTGGGAAAATGTAAGAGATATTATTAATGGGGAATACCTTAACAACTTAAGATATGCAGATTACATAGTTCTGTTTTGTGAATCATGGGAGGGATTGCAGATGATAGAAAAACTGAATAAAGAAAGCAGAAACGTAGGACTGAAAATGAATTAGTAAGACTAATATAATGTTCAATGGAAATGCAGAGACAACAAATAATGGTTATAGAGGAACCTCTGGAGATTGTTAATGAGTAAATGTATTTAGGACAGACAGTAAGAACCCAGGACATGAGACAAATTAAAAGGATAAGCATGGACTGGAGAGCTTTTGGTAAACAAAATGTGATTATGAGAAGAACAATGCCACTTTCTCTAAAAAGAAGGGTATTTAATCAGATGGTCCTGGCAGCATTAATTTATGCATCAGAAACTTGGAGCCTTACTAAAGCCTTAGAATACAAGCTAGTTACAACTCAAACAGCTATGGAGTAACACTAAGAGACAGGAAAAGTTGAAAATGGATACGCGAGTAAACTAAAGTAGAGGGGATTATTTAAAAAAAAAAAATCAACATGACCAAGTCATAATGAGCATGAACATAATAGATGGACACGAAGAATAACAGAATGGGATCAGAGAGATTGTAAACGAAGAAGGGAAAAGTAGAGAAGACAATGGATTGACAAGCTAAGAAAAATTGCGAATATAGACTGACTTAAAGACCATAAACAGACGTGAGTGGAAGGACATGTCTGAAGCCTTTGCCCACCGTAGATTAGCAACGGCTGATATATATATATATATATATATATATATATATATATATATATATATATATATATATATATATATATATATATATATATATATATAATGTGTGTGTGTTATATGTATTGTGTGTGCGCGAGCTCGCTCGCATTCGTGCCATGTATCTCTATTTATCAGTGACAGTTGAATTGAGCTAGTGAAATTTTGTAAGTCATGAAAACTTATTTGGTAAGAGTGAAAGTTGTAATTTTTTCTTTTTCTTTTAGAGCGGGTAATACTGAACATATTTTAAGACGAATGTCTCCCTATGTGAAAACCATATAGTCGTATATGTGATTTCCTGTCGTGTGTTCTATACAAAGATGTGCATGCTTGTAGACATAATTCTCTCTCTCTCTCTCTCTCTCTTTTTTTTTTTTGGGTGTGTGGAAAGGAATCCAAAAAAACTGGTAGAAATATACTTTTGAACATTATATAGTGTTGTGTGAAGCGCCTGGGATATAGTTGGCCCCATTCTTGGAGAAGTTTTTATGAGACGACCAATTTACGATATATGGTTCAGAAGGGTATGACATTCTCTCTCTCTCTCTCTCTCTCTCTCTCTCTCTCTCTCTCTCTCTCTCTCTCTCTCTCTCTCTCTCTCTCTCCTAAAAGGAGTATTTGTATTGACACTTTATGGTGTACTTTCGTTCGATATAATTGGCCGGTAAGTTAGTAACAATTCTAAAGGAATTATTTTGACGGCAGTGATAGTACTAGAAAACGGCTGGTTGAAAAATAATTCTTGTTACGTTGAGTTTTAATGGTCTATAAATTTCGAAGGGCATATAGTGAGTTGTAGAAAAAGTCGGAATGCTAATGTACCTTTCATTTTTTTAGGATTTTCGTGCAGGGGACTATTTCTGGCATAAGAGAGAAATGGCGAATTTCATGATTTGATTTATGTTTTATATAGGGAAAATCGAACTGTTAATGATAATACTCTATTTTTTTTTTTATTTTCAGTTATTTTGGTTTTTTAAATTCCAAATACTGTATTATATAAAGCCATTGTGTGGTTAATTTTTAAATGTCATGTTTTTCGCTTGCAGGCATAACATTAGGTCAATCTCCATACACCCAGATACTGAAATTTATACTTAGTGACTTCTTACTGAAACTGGACGTGGTATTTTGTGTTGAAGGCTCTAAGAAAAAAGTCAAACGATTCCTAATTTCTGAAAATAGAATGACGCCTTGATATAACACAATTTTACCTCAAAGTATTCACTTCTGAATATGATTGGCGCAAATGCAAACGGCTAGACGCCAGTGAAAGCAAACCCTCCTTAAAAGGGCACCGTATGAAAATGTCAATGGACAGTTGGTGAACGAATGATAGCCGGGTAACCCCTTGTTGAAACTTTTATAGGCGATTATGGGGTCTTCCCGGCCGGTCTGGTGTTATTCCCTCTTTGATTGCCCCAGGAGTTGAAGTCAGGTGTCGCAGTGTTCCCTCATTGAGGGTTATTGGTTGTTTAGTTTGGTACCGTTCAGATCTTCATAAAGATCTCAGTGATGAAGGCTACTGGATGGAGGATTAAATTCTCTCTCTCTCTCTCTCTCTCTCTCTCTCTCTCTCTCTCTCTCTCTCTCTCGGGCTTGCCTGGTTGACAAGACTACTTGTCTTGTCAACCGTGTTGAGTACCGCACGGGGCGAGGGTGGACAGAATGACCATTTCCCATGTATTGAGAAAGCGTCTGTTCGCCTAATATTAGTAGAATTATTTACCTATTGTAGATTTTAAGCGACTTTTGCAGGTCTTAGCTATGTAGAAAGATAAAAATGGAGAAGAAAAAGTAGTGTATTTTCGTCATAACACTTTTATACTGGAGGGCCTCGGCGAGGTAATACTCGTCCTAAGGGAGTGAAACTATTCAGAGGAGGTTTTAATTTTTGTTATTGTAGAAATTTTCGCCAATAAAAAAGAAAAGTTTTATGTCTGGTGTATTCTATTCTGTTAGCCTGACCCGATTTGTAAATCAGAGGTCTTGCATGCCCATAGATAGCACGTTCTCCATTTTGGTATTTTTGAACGTGTTCCTCGAGGCTAAAGAAGTGAAATGTGCACTAATAACATACCAACCATTCTATCCTGAGCACATACACGAGTTTCTCATGTAGGGAAAATGTTTGCTGGGAACATCCTCCCTTTAAGGCCCGAGTCTGGCGTAGAACATTTTCCACAACTAGGGGGGGATTTGCCCCTTGCCGCATAATACACCTGAGGGGATTATCTTGGTGGAACGCTGCGAAGTGGTAGCAAGAGCAGGCTACGATTTCCGAGCCCCACCATTATTTTTTTTGTAAATGTCACCCCTGCTGATCAATGTTCCGTGGAGTAGGTCAGAGGTACGCTGGTGCCTTGAGGAGAAGAGCAAGACATTACCGAGAGCTATCTTTAAAAATATTATGTTAGGGCAAAATTTATCAGATTTTCTGTAAATTTTACGAGAAGCTTACTTGTGGTCGTATAATTTCATGGCGTTATCTAAGCAAGGCATAAAGTAAGGTAGGAAATGAATGCCGAGTGAAGAAGTTGGGCCCTAACCCCCTTGAAAGGGTTAGACGAGCCTCTTGAAGAGTAGATTATAGGAATTAGGGAAACAAGCGGAGGGAAGACCCCAAAGCTTTTCGATTGTGAGAAATGTTAGAATTCTCTCTCTCTCTCTCTCTCTCTCTCTCTCTCTCTCTCTCTCTCTCTCTCTCTCTCTCTCTCTCTCTCTCTCTCTCTCTGAAATCAAGTATACTTTGATAAATTAAGCAGCTAGTTTATTACCTAGTTGTCAGTCGACAGTCGATCGTTGTGGGTTGTATTTAGGGTGGAGAGAGAAAGAGTAAATTAAGTACCAAAAAAAGAAAAAAAATGCCATCGAAATAGGAGGCCTTAGAATAATTAATCCTTACTCACGAAGATGAAGTTATTTCAATAAGATGTTCTCTCTGTTTACTCAACTTGGACATCTTGGAAATGTATCGGTCTGTCCGGCCCTCTATGTCCATTCCGTCCGTTAGTTGTCTCAACTAACGTGAATTAAATAAATTACCTCTCATGTCTTGGGATCAAGGTCATACTTGGAAATCACAAGGGAAATGGGAATCTGCCTCTGGCAGGAGCATAGTGTTTCATGACCACATAATGCTTGCTATTGCATTTAAAAGTCGTTTTTGTATGTTAACACAAAGCATGGGTTGTCTGGTAAATTTGTATATTTGGTAGGATTAAATTGGAACTTGGGAATGGGAAGTTAATTAACTGGCCGTCAGTAAGCCGTTTGTATTGTTGATAGTCATGGATCTGAATTGAACCTAAACTTACCTAGTTTAATCGATTCTTTGGTATTCTGTTAGTCCTTATGTAAGAGTTTCATCTGTGTATTGTCCTTTGGGAGCTGGATTACATTCTACCCACAATATTTTTTCGTTAGATTTATTACATCTATCTGCAGGGGATAATTTACCCCAGTATATACAGTAATTTGAGTTGTCTCGTGCTTATATTGTTTATGTACATAATAAAAAGATATATGGCTACACCAAAGGTCTATAGATACTCATACACAGGATGTTTAGCAGCTATTCTTGGAACCTTCTGCACAGCGTATAGTCTCTCTCTCTCTCTCTCTCTCTCTCTCTCTCTCTCTCTCTCTCTCTACTCAATTATATAGCACTTTACAAGTTCCTTGCTTTCTCCAAGCACTACAGAATTATCCAACCTACGACCGTCATTCTCTCCATATAGATAAACCATCCTAAAACACTAGTCCATCTTTTCTCCAGGTAAACCTTCACCGTTTCCGTTCATGTACAGATACATATGTTAGGAATTTTTTTGTTTTAGATAGAAGATACCTTTTTGGTTTACGATTGTGTGTATTAAGTGTCCAAATATTATATGTCGATTAGTATGATTTGCAATGTTTCCAATCTTGATTTGAGTTACTTCTCATTGTGAGATATTTCGTTGGAATAGAACTCTATTTTGGTCATTTGTTTTCCATCTAATTACTTATTTTATTTTTATGCGACACATCTAAGAGAGTTTGAGGTAGCGTTTTCCATTTTGTAATTGATATCACCAAAAGTGGATTTGTTGGAGTGTCTGAAGTCGTAAAAAAGTTGTCCAAAATTTTTGTTGGAAGTCTAATTGGAGTTTGCGTTTTTATTTAGTCAGTCGGTATCGTTCATTTGTGTTTGCTGGCCGAGTTAATCATATCTTTGAATCTGTTGGGATTTTATTGTTAAGTGATTTTATGCAAGATCTGAGCCCTGTGATTAATTAGATTGATAAGTAGCCAATGTTTTTGTAAGGGTAGTTGTTTTGAAGGTCGTGTGAGATATCTGATTATCGTTAGTTCTGCCGTGAAGCAGTTATCTTGCTGCAATTACTTTTTTTTTCTAATGAGTGTGAGGTTCACAGCGATAGAGCCTCATTGATGTAAAAAAACACATTTTCATATGTCCTTGGTTTCCTCGTGGCTTTACGATTTTTAGTATTAAAAAAGGCCATTTTATAATACCCTTGAAAAGAGGGAAAAAAAAGACAAGCATTGTAAGTAAATGGCTGGAGTGATTGATAGACAATAGAATTTTGGGTGTTTCCTCACAAATTTCTCTTTTGAAACAAATATCAGACACAACATACTGCCACGTGTCATGTAGGTTTCTCATTATTCCATGTGTGAGGGATACAATGCGAATAATTGTTGCCATAATTGTGTTTTGTAAGATAACAAGTGAAAGTTAATGCAGCACACCTTTCGGTTAAATGGTTGTTATATAAAGGTTTTTTGCTGTTTCCATATTATGATGGACATGAAGTGGGTTTTATGGGTCTAACCCCAAAATTACTCCCCTCTTAATACTTAATTGTAAACATTTTTAAATTTTGTTTGGTCATGATTTATGTAGTTTACCCTGAAGTACCAGACCAGTTTCTTGGATGTGAGATACTTGTAAAATTCAGGGACTGCTGAATCTCTCCAGTTGCTGTTGACAGTTATGGATTTATTACCTTTAACCTGCAGTGTTGTTGCAATTCTCTTGTGCTTTTTCTTCAGAACAAGAAATTTTTGTGTTTAGATCAGTGGATGTTTTTATCAGATACATATAGGTGCTCAGACTAGCTCTCATTTTTTTCCCTAGTTAATTTGGAACCTCTTTGTACTAGTAATCTTTACATTTTATTTTTTGATAGTATGTATAACACGATTTGATTGGGAAAGAAATTATAGTTTATTTGGGACCTGATTCATTTTAAAACTGCAGACTTATATTAATCAAAAGTCTTAACCATTGTAAAATTTTACATTTTCTTGTCTTCGAATTAGGATCTTGGCGAAAGCTTCCTATTTACTAACACATCCAATGCAGAATTACCTTTGATGACTGAAATGTATTTATATATATATTTTTTAAATTCAAGGATTAATTCTTTGGAGTAGTGATCGTTCTATATGGATACCACCTCTTGGTTATAACTAATCAATATGGACATAATTTTCAGCTAAGTTTCTAAAGAAATTACAGTAAAGGTGTCCAAACGCCGGTCACTAATGGAGGACTAAACCTTCTTACATGAATCACCAGACATTTTGTGGATGTATACGAGTATTACTTGAATCAAGTTTGAAAGATGTTCCTTACCGGCACTTCATCGCTTCTTCCCCTTATTATGTGGAAGTTTGATGATGTTTTAATAGCAGCTGTTAATTGCAGAGTTCAGATTTGAGGGTCTTGCTTCCTGTATCAAAGTCTTGTTTTACTAGTCTGTAGATGACAGCCATGTATGTGCCCTACCCCGCCCAAGGGTTGGGAGGAACACGCGAATCTAGGTTGCTTTTGGGTTTGGGAGGGCGTTTTGGGGGCGGCGTTTGCCGGCGGCGCTGTCGAGACACAGATGGTACGGTACACCTGCATCTTTTTTTCCTTTTTTTGACAACTCCGATGACGGGGCAGCCGTTCCTCTTCTCCGTAATTTTAGGCTTATATTTATAAAACCTGTTTCTTGTAATACCTCTCCTCTCTCTCTCTCTCTCTCTCTCTCTCTCTCTCTCTCTCTCTCTCTCTCTCTCTCTCTCTCTCTCTCTCTCTCTCTGATGGGTGGTTGGTGGGTGGTAATACAACGGGTCGCTAAGAGTCTTAAGGAATCAAGGAAATCTTGAAGGTTAATTACAAATTACCTATATGCCGATTAGATTTGTATTATCTAAATATCTTAAGTAATTCCTTTGTATGGATTCTGTGAGAAGTGTGCTGGCTGGCAAATGTCGCGAGGAGAAAGATAGGAAATTTGGAAATTGATTTGTCGGATTAATTGCAAAATCTTTTTAATTGCAATGAAATGACGTGTGGAGTCTCAAGCAAATTATTGTGTAGATAATAGTTAATCTCTTTTATTCTCTTGTCTCTGCAACCGGTTTTTGGACTATCGTATATCGATGCAGAACACAGGAAAACCGGTATTGTGACTGATGCCCGATGAGTCTCCTTATGCAGCATTGATCCGATGCTGAACCGATATTTCAAATACAACTCTCAGCGAATAGGTTGTCTTTGGTGAGAGAAGATTTCGAATAAGCGTGTTTCTTTGTACATCTCCCAAGGTTTTCTTGTTATTCTTGTAGTAGTGTAAGTAAAGATTGACTAGATGTTTATAGCACATAGCTTTATTTTAATGAAACTAGGTGTGCATGGACAGGACGGTCGTTTTAACCACGACACGGTTTGGTATGCGGCTATGCTTCACTCCAGATCTGTAGAGCTTTTGAGTTTGCAAATTAAATAATTGAATTGTAAATGAAATGCATACCTCTCTCTCTCTCTCTCCTCTCTCTCTCTCCTCGTCTCTCTCCCTCTCTCTCTCTCCTTCTCTCTCTCTCTCTCTCTCTCTCTCTCTTGATTTAGATGATTGAAAATAGTTTCCCTTTTCACATAAATGCTGATTTTAGTCGTGGAAGTTTTATCATATAAATTTTATGTAATTAGCCAGTGAAATGCAATACCTTTCCACTAGGTTTGGCATCCTGGGGACATAGACATTGCAATTGTAACTCCCCGGAGCTTGGAGCATAATATATTACTTGTATGACTTTTATAAAGTGTCTGCTGTAAATTAATGGTTGCAATTGGATTATACTGCTGTAGTAAACTTGTTACCCTTTGGGAATCATCCCGTTGGGGTGCACATGAGAGAGAAAGGGATATGGATGGTTAAAGTGTATAGTTGCAGCAGGAGTAAGGTTCATCCAAAAGACGTGAATGGTCCCTAGGAAAATAGTTGTATTAACCTTGTAAAGACTTCCCCTCACTGTTTTCTCTCCCTTTTTTTTTTTTTTTTTCGTTACCTTGGAAACGGGAACAATAACCCTAACTTCACCCATGATGTTGCCTAGCGTCTGGGGATGTTTAGTAGGATAAGACGAGGTGAATCTCCCGTCCCCTCAAAACACACACACTACAAAAGTACTTGGCAACTCGGGCTGTGGAAGACAGCCTCTTTTTGCTTATACAGAACTATTCTCAGAGATCGTGCACACCAACGCCAACAAATACATTTAGGCCTACGCCGGGTTTGTATTGATATATCGCTTCTCTCGGTTTTGCGGTTGGCTATAAATTTTCAGAAATGTGATGAAAAAAGACTTATAGTATAAAGATATTATTTTTAGCTCCGGTGTAATTTTTTGCCTGATTTAATAATGGCACCCGAAATTTGTGTGGAAATCTTTCCGATTTAATTTTTTACTTTATGACATTAAGGTATTAAAGATTATTGAGAAATGAAGCGATTTACATATTTTGAGTTGCGAAGAACACATAACTAATCCTTGAATGGTTTGGTAGTCGACCGGTGGCCCCTGCTTTAGCAATTAGCATTATAACTCTAGGATGCCGATAAAAATCATCATGGTATTAAGAAATTGGCGTGGTCCATTTAAATAGCCCTTTTATCCGCAAAGGAAAGGTCACCGGTTAGGGGAGATTGGAAGAGCTGGAAAAGGGAAGACAAGCACGACTTTTGAGATGATGTGATTTGTGTGGGATTTGGAAGATTTTCCCTTTGATTTTGTAGGAAGAATTTAGCAGCACACTAGATACTTGCTTTCTTTTTTATAACTACAGTCTGTCTTTATTTTTTCGTCATGAGAAAAAGTGACGATACTAATCTTATACAGATTATTGCTTCTTGTATTAAAAAGTTTGGCTTTTAATAAGTCATGTAATAAACATTTCAGGGAAATGTATGTTGTCGTAAATGCAGTTTTGTATGCAAATCTAGATTTTATATATCGAGTGGTTTTCGTGAATTTTTTTTTTCAAGATAGTAATTTTAATGTAATGAAGGGGAAAACATTGGAACCAGTCATCATCCGTGGTTAGGTGAACTCTTTCAGACAAATTTTAATGTAATTCTTTTCATATCTTAATTTTAAAAGTAATGTTACTGGAATGGGTCTTTTTGTTCGTATCTGCTAGCAGACGCGTATGTTTTTGCTTGGGCAGCGTATTGTCATTGCTGTGTGCAAATGTTTAATCTCGAGAGAGAAGTTATTTTTCCCCTCTTGAGCTAATTAAACTGTAGCCTTGTCATTATTTCACCAAGACTAGCATTCAATGTTTTAGTTATAAATGGAGAGGCACTTGCATTTTACATCAATTTTGTCCTATAAAAAGGAAAATGAGAATTCGTATTATGAAATGTGTGATTTTCTTATGCAAATTATATACTATAATTTAGTATTTCTTCAAAAAACTTGAAATTGGTAAAGTATAAGCCTACTGACCTATCTGATATTCATTAGGGATGAGTAGGGGGGTGTTACAGACTTTGTGGATGTATTCTGTCTATTTTTCACATGTATCATCTTGGAACGCTATGTATACAACCCATCATACTCCAGTTGGGATGATTTGGTAAAAAAGTTTTTCTGTTGTTAAGCCCATGAACATACTGTAACCTATGTATATTTTTTAATTTCCATTAGTTTGGTCATCCAGTAGTATTTAACTAGCTCAGTTATTTAATGTTTCAAGAGGTTATGTTCACCTGAATATAATGAATTACTTCATGGGGTTCAGTGAAGGTTTCCTTGTATCTTTGCAGCGTTTCTTTGACCTCTAGCTGTATCCACTTGTAGCCTTTAACCGTCGCCCCGTTCCCGAACCCTTTCTCCCCATTTTCTGTCCAGCCTTTCTGAATTTTAGGTGGTTACCCTGACCCTGAATGGCTTTGTCCAACCTAACGTCACGCCATGTGGACTAAAATCCAAAAATGAAGATTAGCATAGAATTTGTCTGAACACTTAAGTAATACACACACACACACACACACACACACACACATATATATATATATATATATAGTATATATATATATATATATATATATATATATATATATATATATATATATATATATATCATTTCAAAACATGAAATTAGTGAGTCTTAGACCGATGTAATATATAGCTTAGTGTGTAGTGCCTGTCATAATTGAAGGCTAGAAGGAACGTCAGGTAATTTTTTGGATTACATTTATGATATGCACACCGAATGTTAATGTTTGCATATTCATATGATATGATTTCTTAATGTTGAGCTAATATCATTGGTAGTTGTTAATTAGCATTGGTAATTTTTTTTCATTTTTGTAACAGACAAGTGTGGGTTTCTTGCTGCAGAACGGGTCATTGTCACATATTAAGATCATTTGCCATAACAAAGAGGTGTACAGGCTTCCAGTGAAAATGGAGGCGGCATCTGTCTGAAATGTTCGCAATGATATAAATGTTCACTAATTTCCTCGGAGGCAGACTAATTCCAGCATTTTTTCGGAATATTGAGATTATGATAAGACAGTTTTTCTCTGTGTAACTTCTACAGTAAATGGATTCATAACTCATACTTTCTGATAATCACGATTTTTTATTCAGTACACTAAACTTTCCGTTCCTTTTATATTTATTCAGTGAAGGAACATCTATTTCAATTTCTTGAAGGTAGCGTCATTCCCACACTCCCTGGAGAGGTATTCTTGTCTTGTACCGCAGTGTTGGGTTTTTAGCATTGCAAATGAAATGCATGACGTCAATACAGGTGCTGTAGCAGTGTGTTTTATTTTTCATTTTGAATAGATATAAGTTGGAGTGTTGCATGACCGTTGTATGTTATGTTGGTGCACAATTTTTCTGTGGTAACATATATCAAAGGCTTGTACCAGAACATATTGAATCCTGCAGTTTTTCAGCCATTGTAGATCCCTGGTTTTGTGTTTGAGAGCTGTGACTCTGGGCTCCCTTCTTGATTACATTTGATCTTTTTCCTCACCATGCCGTTCGCACCCCCTCAACATTATCACATTTTACAATGACACCAGAGGCCCTTAAACACGTCTGTAGCCAATTTAAGGGTTTGGAATGGTATTTTTCAATTTAAGTTTCTGAAAGAAAGGCTTTTAACTAGTTAGTAATTTTTACCATCAATTAATTATGACTCTCTCTCTCTCTCTCTCTCTCTCTCTCTCTCTCTCTCTCGTGTGTTGGCGGTAATTGTTCAATGGTACTGCAATTTATTGAAGGTAAATCGTTCATTAATTATGTTTATTATATGATCGTTTAATGTTATATAGTAGAAATCCATAGCGTTAACGCTCCTTTTTTCATTGGTGGATCTTGTTTAACGACCCAACCTTTTCTCCCCTTCTGGCTATTAGGATGCTTGATGGCAGTCAGATGGCAGGAGGGGAAGTGTGTAGGCTTAGCCTCAGGTCGCCTCTTTTTGATCTTGCCAATCAAGTTTCTCCATCGCCACCGTCTTCACGTTTTCATCGAAGGCCGATGAGATTCTTGATTTTATTTTCTTGTTGAAATTTTCCACTTAGTTGAACATTAATTATTACTTTTATGATTTGTTGTTGTTGCGGTTTGTCATCCAAGGTCAGATTATTCAATTACCTTCTCTATGTGATTGAATGTGCGTTGGCGGGATTCTTTTATTAAAGACATATTATCGATATAAATGTTTCATGATTGTTATTTTAATATATTTTCAGCACCCCATTTGCTCATAGGTAGGCACCTAGTAGGGAAAGGTGAGTTACATAGACAACAGCTTGATATGTAAATTAATTTGGTTTACAAATTGTGAGGAAATATTGTGTTAAGTATACCTAAAGTAAGTGCTTGGCGAAACAAAATACGGAATGTTATCAATGCAATTCTTAGTTTAAGTTTCTGTTTAAAACAGATTAAATTTATAACATTAAAATACGTATTCTATAAATTCTTTACCATACGTATTTAGTTTTAATATTTAGACTTCATTTACATTTTTATTTCATATTTTTTCTTTGTAAATGTAGCCCATAGATTATACAATTTATACTTCGAATACCTACCTATGAAATCGTGCATTTAGAAAAACTGGTTTTTGACATGTTTTGTGACAATTCAGTCAAGATATAAGTTAAAAAAATAAAAAAAAAGCCCATGCTGTTAACCTGTGTTAGGTGTGTGTGTGTGTGTGTGTTGTGGAATACATGATCGTATTTTGAGCCAAAGGGTGTAACATGTGGTTGAAGATGTTAGGATGGGAGGAGTCTCCGCGTACCGCCCCAACTCTTGAATGGAGACGCGATCCAAAGCTGGAACAGTTTGTCCTCGAGTTTACGCTTCACATATTCCTTTCATTTGGTTTTCAAAGACCTCGCTTCATTATGTTTTATTTTCCATGTCGCTTTTATTGTTCCAAGGTTCATGAGAGATTTCTTTTGAAATCTTGTTTCATTTTTTTATGTCGTATTTCACCTCGCACTACGATATTGGTTTTGTGATCTAGACAAGTATTTCAATGAACTTGGTAGTTGAAATAACTGTTCTTTTCCTCTTCAAATTTCACATTTGTTTATATAGCTATTTTTTGCGCGGTTTGTTAACTTTCGTGAATATTTAAACAGGCTTCTAACTGAATATTTATCTTTCATTAATTTTTATGCACGTTCAGAATATGCCCTCAGGATTCAGGTCTCTCTCTCTCTCTCTCTCTCTCTCTCTCTCTCTCTCTCTCTCATGAGATTTAAATTTAACTTTATTGCATATTCTATTTATATTTGCTATTTCTTTGTTTTTTTTTTTTCCTGTATGGACTTTATCGTTGCTTCATTTTATGGTTTGAAATGCTAACCTAATGCAGCAATCATGTTGCCTTACTCGGTTAATGTGTGGAAACCAAAGTAACCCCAGTGCATATTAGTTTTACATAATGGTGCGTGTATTGGAGGAGAATCATGAATATTTTGTAACCCCTAAGAATTGGGTATAATCATAATGTACAATATTCCAAATGAAATAATAAAGAAAATAAATACTAACGCGGACTTTATTTTTCTAGTGGAGAACTATATTTTGGCATTTCTTTAGCGCTTGGCATAATTTCAATTGAATGTTGAAATCTGTTGATGATGATGATTTATTGGTCCACCGCAGACAAATAAAAATCTTGATCACGTTGACGATATAGATACTGTAATAGGAATTTTGGTAATCCTCTGTGGTTATGAAAGCTGTAAGATTAAAGGTTTATGTTTAATTAGTATTTTTTCTTTTATTTTGTCTTCATAAGAGAACGTTTTAGTTTTAAAATGTTATGAGAAAAGTTTCTCTTACCAGGTGTTAACAAATTAGGTTCTCTGCCATTCCATGTGATTGGGTGTAATTTTCTTTTCTTTTCTTGCCTTATCTCCCCACAGTGTATTGCAAAATCTATTCAATAGCTTTATATTGAATTTTAATAGTTTTTAAACTCCCCTGACAATATCCCGACCCTACTGTCCTTATTTCCTTGAGTGGCTTCTCTTTGCTACTTACGTGCTAGGTTCCCTCTGGTTCAAGCCCGGGTGGAAAGGGCATTATGCGCTCATCATGCAAGTTTGGTCACGAGGACATTTTGTGACGTTGCAGTGTCTTGTCCCTGTTCGTTAACGCTAAAGCTATCTTTGAGCATCAAATGTTTCTATCTTAAGAAATTCAAAATCTAGATTTATAACAAATGTAACTTCTGTCCATCCGCATTCTAACAATGCATGTTATTAACCTGTGATAAAGAGATCAAAGTAGGCCTAATCCTAACGATATCCTAGATATTGTTGAATGGTGTACCAGTAAATGCCTTTTTGGGAGTTGCATAATTTAAATGTTTTTGTATTGCTATTTTTTTATTGGTTGGAATT
>NC_090728.1:89925621-89963272 GCF_036898095.1 Palaemon carinicauda
CCTATGTTATGCTGCTTGCTCTTTTGCATTAACGGCCTTTCTTTATTTAGTTTTATAATAAGAAGCCTTTTGGCTTTTGCGGATTTTTCTGAAGCTTCATTTTACTTATCCTTTTTATTGTTTGTATTATTCACTAATCGTGTTAATGTTTCAGTATACTGTATAGCGCAGAAGACCAACGGCATTTGTTTTCGTTAAGGATTTGATATCCTGTTGAAGTACAAATACTTTCTCTCAGCATCGGCTTGAGCATTGTATACATTGTATAGCCGGTGAGCGTAACCAATGTGTTGTTCTCATTGTCTTATTTGTGTGCTGGGGGGCGAGTTGATTCATTAGCATTCTCAGCAGACTGTGCTTGAGGCTAGTGCTCCTCTTTCGGTTCTCTCTGACGATCCCATACTTCCCCCTCCCCTCCCTCCCATCTGCCACTGAATGTTATAGCTTGGCTTGTTCTGGCTTCTCCTCCAGCAAACTCTGCCACCTCCTGCTGAAGGCACAGGTGTTGTGCAGGCAGTCTTACGGGCAAAAGGGGGGGGAGGTGTTCTCTGCCTACGGCTTCTTTTTACCCACCGGAGGAGCCCACTTGCTTTGTAGGTTTCACCCAGAGTCATTCTGTTGAAACCGGCGGATGATAATGAGTCAGTCAGTAAGCGTCAGGTTTTCTTATCGCTAAATTTGTAATTTGAGTAAATCTAACTAAGGGAAAAAAACATGACGAGACGGGTAAGGGTGACTGAACTTTTAAGGACTCTAGACAGAAGGAATTGAACGAGAATGTTCGTTAGAGAACACATATGTAATCTATACATTTACATATGTATATACGAACACAAACACACACATATAGGCCATACAAAAAGTATCCATGAAGTCGGAAATAATGGAAGAGTCGAGGGGGCAACTTCTGAAAGAGAAGTACCTACTCGGAAGAAGGTACTTGATTCTGCAAATGTATAAAGATCTGTGGTGAGAGGCTGAGCTGGACGAAAATGGATAGGAGCAGTGCGGCCGCAGGATGGGTCAAATCTTAGTATCAATCCTTCTAGAGTCAGATACAGTCTGTAATTGTCATGAAATGTGTTTCTTCGAATTAGTATTATTCCTTTTATTTGATTTAGATCGGCATTTTTTAACACTTTACGAATTTGAACTGTTTTATATTGTAATTAACTGAGTTTATATTTTCATTATTTATTTCATCTATGCGAGAACAGTTGCGCCCAAGTCTTGTACTTGAGGTATTTCGAAGTGTTAGAGTGATTTAAATACCAATATATTTTAGCACAAATTATCAGTAGACTATAATAGGTTTGTCTTTCGGGTTTTAAAATGGTTAATAAGATAAATATAGCAGACAATCTCCTAAACTGATTGAATATACAAAATTTTTAAAGCTAAAAGGTTTTTCGTATATTAGATATTTTTTATTACATTATCAAAAGCGAAAACCTGATTATATGCGCCATGTTTCCTTATATAAAGAAAATCGTGTAAGTGAACAGTTTAAAGGAATTTTATATTTAACCAAATTATTTAAAGTTATGAACTACTAAGGGTTTGATAATTTTCTTGGGGACTACGATATATTGTGCATTTTACAAGCAGAAAGAAAAGCTAAAAAAGGTCTTAGTTCCTGGTTAAGAAGCCTTATGTGAATTAATATATCCTTAAATACCTTGCAAAGAAAGTTACCTTTCTCTCATATAAACACGTAGTATTATTTCTAAGGTTTCAGATTAGCAATGTTTGGTTAAGGGTGTTAGGATTAAGTTAACGATCGCTAACATTCAAGTCCGACTCGCAGGTCTTGGTAAGGATCTTAGCTTTAGTGTGGCATTCAAATTCCACTGAGATTGTTTACATTCAACCTTAATTAGCGGGTCTCAGCTATGTATGCAACCAGAGGCTGTAGCTTTGCACTTGTTTGTTCTTAAGGGAAAATTTAATCTTAAAGTGGTCTGTTGGCATAATTTTTCTTTAGTATAGTTGTTGTTATTAGCTTCATCTATTATTATTTTTTCTTATGTTGATTTTTAGTATGATTTTTTCCATTTAGAATCAACGATATTTATTGTATTTTTATTGAAGTTTTTGATTTAAGCAACAATCTCGTATATATGAGAGGTTGTATATGAAACACTATATTTTGATGAATTTGTATGCAATGTTTTTATTTTGTATTCAAAATCTCCACATTGATTTATTTGTCTTTTCTCATTACAGGTATGATCAAATCCTTGTGAACGTTTACTACAATTCAGGGAAAGTTAAGTGAAATTCTTAGGTAGCATGCTCTTGTTTCATAATAGGCGAGCAATCGTCCTTTGTGTCGACACCGTAGTTAATGTTTGCTCCGCCTAGTAGTGACTAATCATACTTTTATATTAAGCGAAGCGTAATGTATTTTTCTGCACGTGCAAAGTATCGATTTAGGGATCTATATTGAAATCCGAGTGGATGGAGCCGTCAATAGCGAACTAAAAAGTTTTAGTTCATTTTTGGTTTAGTATATTTGCTGTTGGACTCGTTGGGATCTTTGTCCAAGGTCCAGCAGTGTATTGGATATTGATTATGTTCTGCTTGAACATTATTGATTTCATATATAGCATAATTTTCATCTTTCCCTGTTGAGGCGATTTTAGTCTGTTAGAGCTGGAAGTTGATTACATTGAAAATAGGTTTAGGAGTAGATAAAATATATCATTGAAATGAATAGATATTGAATCCGTTATAGCCTGAATATTTGTTTTCATTGTTACTTGGAAAAAAATATCACATTAGCAAAGCTTAATAGGTATTTGGCACCAGTACGTTTAACATTTGAAGTTACCCTTGTTTTCTTTAACCATTCTCTCTCTCTCTCTCTCTCCTCTCTCTCTCTCTCTCTCTCTCTCTCTCTCTCTCTCTCTCTCCTTAAGTACGTTGATATATTTTTTCTGTTCTATGTGCATAATTGATATCAATGTAATTAACAATTGTGCGAATGTTTGAGCTATATCGTATTTTAAATCAAGTGTATTCGGTCAGAGTTCACCCACCGACACGGTAATGAGGCATCTTTATAAATTATGATAATTCAGAGATTTTGTTTATGATATAACTGGTGTTTAGAAATACTTTTTTCCGTAGACTTTTATTTTGAACGGGGAATTAGTTTGGGAATCACTTGAGCTTTAGATAGCATTTATAAGTTCCAGAAACACGGTGGGATAATTTTCTCTGATATAAATTATTTGCTATAGGAATTAATGCTACTCACATTTGACCAAAAGATGTTCCTAGATAATGTTAAAAAAAGAAAAAAAAATACTTTTGACATTTTTGACGTCAGCCCAGGAATTCGTTGAAGTATGGACGAAGTTATCACGTTTCGGGTGTGATAGCGAACGAAATAAATGTCAAGAAGACTCGAGTTTAACCGTCAAGAGTTCTAGTAGATCTCACGAATGGCACATACCAGAGGGTCTGGGTGATCCAGGTCGTTTGAACCTTTAAATTTCTGCAGCGTTTAGGCTTTAAAGTACCAGCGTTCCTCTTTAGTGAGTGGCATGTGTTGGCCAGGTGGGCGGATGTGAAAAGAGGGGGAAAGGGCGCGCGCTCGTGTTCGGGTGTAAATTACCCCGACTCCCATCTCTGATATTTCTCACTCCCCTCACTCCGCTTTTTTCACTCCTCACTTGGTTATTCTGGCTATTTTACTTGGTACTCGAAGACAGGCTAATTTCTCTCTCTCTCTCTCTCTCTCTCTCTCTCTCTCTCTCTCTCTCTCTCTCTCTCTCTCTCTCTCTCTCTCTCTCTCTCTCCGGAATGTATTCAAGGAAATTAAGAACTAGTAGTGATATAAAAAAGATTTGTGGGCTTTAGAGATTTTGCTGAACAAAAGCCACTTTTATAAAGAAAAAAATATATAAGGTTTTATTCGAGGCAAAGAGAGTTTTTGTCGTCCTATTACTTTCTGAAACCTAGAAAAAATATGCTATTAAAACTAGTAGTCTGACAAAGCTGTCTTTTAAAAGAGTGCTTGTCGGGGAACAAAACTTCAAAATAAGAGCCACTGTGCAATTCACCTTTTATAGTGGTTGTTAAAAGCGTCCACGGACAGGTTTTCCTGTTTATGGCATGCATTTGCTTGTAACCTATCGCTTGGGACGTTGTAGATTTTAACTGCTGTAGCTGGGAAAGCATACCAGTACTTTGATTAACAGAATTGACACGCATTTAATCTTTTTGCTTATACTGCTGTGGTTATTCTGTTCAACGGTGGATTAATTTTAACTTTTTGTCTTCTTAAATTTGAATGTCATTTATTCAAGATAATCATAATAGAAAATTTGGCAAACTAGGAACAGTAGATTATTGGCAAATGCATTAGTGTCCCTTTTACTTAGTGTAACTTTTTGCTTTACCTCCGTTTATGCTTCTTTTCTTCCAACTTACTGTCCAAGCTCTTTCAACTTTGACCTCATAATGGATTTATGCCACTGAGGAAAAATACCCTCTGGGACTTGTAGAGCCAGGTAAAGTATGGAATTTTTTGTTTATTATGAACACAGCAAGCATTTCCTTTTGGAGGAGGGCAGCACTTCAGTGTTTGTTGGAGTGCTCCTATTTTTACTATTTTTTTCCAATTTGTACATTTCTCATTTTGAGAACATCAAAATGATTTTAGGGTCAGTTAAGGAGAAAAAAAAAGTTATCAAGAAGTTCAGTGAGTATAAAAGTAGAAAAAGGTCAATTGAGTGTACCAAAATTGCTTTGAAAGTCCTATTCTGCTTTTCGTTGGAAGTTCTTTCCAAGGATTTTGAAATTGTTACGCTTTTATCTTTGAAAAACTATAATAATGTAATTGGGGGAGAAATGAATTTATCGCTCTGGATCTATATATATATATATATATATATATATATATATATATATATATATATATATATATATATATATATATATATATATATATATATATATGTAGATAGATAGATATTAGAAATATTTTAGAATTAATTAAAAACATCCATCCTATGCCTTTCACTATACTGTTGTGATTTTACCCCCAAATGGCTGCCATTCGATGGTGGGTGATTTGAGCAGCAGAGAACTTGGCCATTTGTCTGTTGGGGTTCTATTGTAGTGTCAATTTCGAAGCTGTGTCTTCGATTCTGTCAAAGATATTCAAGGTTTACATCTCGAATAGAATGAAAACGATAATAAGAGCATAAAAGGTAATAACAAAACAACTAGTGTGGAATCATATTTAGAATTTTATTAATTCATCATCATTCTCTTATTTGAATATTATTAATCCATTATTATCCTCTTCTTGCTGCTACTTCTGCGAATGGCGCTGGCAATATTGTAGGCCATTCGAAGGGAAATGGAAGAACGAAAACCATCCTAGAAAGAATCTAATAAGACCGGGATCCAGAAGGCCCATGAATAGTGATTCAGAAGTCTAACATCAGGTGTAATAGGATTAGAGAGAATAAGAGCTTTCTTCCATCCCCATTACGCTTTATGTAGATCTGTTACTTTTCTAAAGGGTCAGATAATAGAAAGAAGAATCGTTAATAATGGTTGCCTGAGACGAATTTATTCAATTGTATACCTGAAATCTTTTAATTAGTCCAAAAGTTGAATAAAAGATTTATGGAATAGAAGTATATTTGATGTCGATGTCAAAAGAACAGTGATAATGTTATTACTAGCTAAGCTACAACCTTAGTTGGAAAAGAGGATGCTATACACCCAAGGGCTCCAACAGGGAAAATAGCTGTGAGTAAAGGAAATGAGGAAATAAATAAACTATATAAGTAATGAATAAGGATTATAATAATAATGACGATGATGATAATAATATATTTTATAGGACAGAAAATAAATTACATTAATAATAATTTGAAAAATTCAGAATCAGTCCAAGGCCATCGGGAGCTGAGCTCTTCGGGCAAGAAATTGATAAATGGTTAACTTTGCCGCTAAAGAAGAATGAACAATATTGGTCCTAAAAGAATTGTCGATATCTAAACCAAAAAACGAGAGTAGTTATCGTAAATTCGCAAAGGCAATTCTTCTTTTAATTGCTCTTGTCCTTTTATTGTCATTCGTTTCTCCTACCGGTTTTTTTTTTCGCCAGTGATCTGGAAGAGTGAGCTGCAAACTTTTTGAACTTGTTTTTTATTTGAATATATCTTTTTTTTTCTTTTTTTTTTTTTCTATTCTTGTGCCAAACCGCGATTCGCTTTTATGATGTTGCAGCACCACACAACAATACCAGTTTATGACGGTGTCTTTCGTCTCATTTTTCTTATCTTTGGAAGTTTTGTGGGGTTTTGTCATTAAGGGAGGTGGTGGTCTTGACTGGATCTCTCTCTCTCTCTCTCTCTCTCTCTCTCTCTCTCTCTCTCTCTCTCTCTCTCTCTCTCTCTCTCTCTCTCTCTCTCTCAAGCCTACTTACGTTCAGGTTTTCACGTTTAGCATTTCTAGAACAATGGAGTAATTTTTCAACGGTGGAGGTCTGTGTTCATGAATAAATTCCAATTTATTATTGTGCAACATTTGTAGAATACATGTATTTTCATTAAGTTACTGTAAATTGAATAGAAGTAGATACTTTTTTTTTCATTTTACTTGGAAACGGACCACCTACTTTGAAACTTGAATTTTTTTTTACCTTGCTAACCTGCGGTCAGTGACCTTTGTTACTTATATAAAGAGTGTTTTTTGTAGACTTAACATTGAAAGTATCTTACTGTATGCATTGTATTTTATGTTTTCCCAACGTAAATTAACTTTGAGGGGTTTATGTCCAAAGGTTTTCTGTTCAGTGATCACTTTTTACTTTGCTTGTACGATCTCTGAAAACACGATTGGATCGAGAAGCAAAGATTGTTTGAATGTCATTAAACCAGTTTCCATGAGAACCGGCAACTGAGGTCACCCATTTTGTGGCTTTGTTGCGTTGTGGATGCTGGATTTTTTTCTATTTTTTTTTTTTTTTATGCTAGATTGGTTTCGAAAAAGAACGATCTTGTCATGCGAACAGCATACACCACTTCGTGCAAGGTGGTGTTGGTTTGGTTGGGTGGTTGTTTTGCATTGTTCGTATAGAATCTTTAGTTTTCTTTTTCACAAATATGGCCTAATACTTCTCTTGAGCACCTTTTCTTCGTAAGGAATGATAGAAAATTTTACGACGGTAAAATAATGAGATTAATCACTTATTTAGATATTGTTAATTGCAGGCGAGATTGAATCATTATACTTGTTTCTGTCATACACATATATATATGTAAATATATGTGTACATATATATATGTATGTATGTATATATGTATGTATGTTTGTATATATATGTGTGTATGTATGTATGTATGCATGTATGTATATTTATATGTTACTTGTAAATAGATGTTGTGGAAAATGCAAATGCAGTAAATAAAACTGGTGCTGACCTACTTGGCTATAAAGAGGTAATGTCTCCATCTTCAAAGAAATAAAGATCCAGGAGAAATACAGTGCCGAAGAGATACGTGCTCTGGGCAGATATTTTTTTTTGATCATTGGTTCTTTAAAGTTTATGCGATCATGTATACATTCTAGTTATTGGTAGTGCTAACGAATATAGATAGATCTGTAGGGACTCGTGAATCAGATTTCACGTGACCAAAGTGAATATTGATTTCAAATACTCGGAGATGCCTCAGCCTTGCTTTTGTTTGTACACTCCGACGTGGGAAAGACCCTGAACGTGTTAAACGTGTCCAAGATTTATCTCGCCTGGTGGACTTTTTTTATAGTTTCATACATTACTTTTGCTTTATTTTATATATATATATATATATATATATATATATATATATATATATGTATCTATATATATATGTATCTATATATATATGTATCTATATATATATATATATATATATATATATATTATATATATATATATATATATATATATATATATATATATATATATATATATATATATATATATATATATATATATATATATATATATATATATATATGCCCCCTGTGGCCGCGGGGGCATATAAAAATTAGAATAGCGCCAACGTTATCCCTGCGTGTCGTAAGAGGCGACTAAAAGGGACGGGACGAGGGGGCTGGGAACCCCCTCTCCTGTAAAAAATTCCTACGAGACATCGACAAGGAGATGGAGCTGGGGGGAGAGTGACTGCTCCCCGCACTCTAGTTTTGGGGTGTTTAAATGTGCGTGGATGTAGTACGATAGAGAGTAAAAGATGTGAGATTGGAAGTATGTTTAGAAGTAGAAGGATGGATGTATTGGCCTTGAGTGAGACAAAGATGAAAGGAAAGGGTGAAGTGATGTTTGGTGAAATGTCTGGTAGAGTGTCTGGGATTGAAAGGGGAAGAGCGAGAGAGGGGTGTGGCGTTATTGCTGAGTGAATGGATGACAGGTAAAGTAGTGGAATGGAAGGAGATATCATCTAGGTTAATGTGGGTAAGGGTTAGGTTGGGTAGGGAATGTTGGGCGTTTGTCAGTGCGTATGGGCCAGGTAGTGAGAAAAGTGAAGAAGATCGGAATGAGTTCTGGAATGATTTAACTAGGTGTGTAGAAGGACTGGGTAGAAGGAATTATGTTGTTGTTATGGGTGACTTAAATGCTAGAGTGGGCGCTGGAGAGGTAGAAGGTGTCATTGGTAAGTATGGCGTACCAGGTGAAAATGAGAGTGGTGAGAGACTGGTAGACATGTGTGTTGAACAAGAGATGGTAATAGGTGCTAGCTTCTTTAAAAAGAAAGATAAGAATAAGTATACATGGGTAAGAGTGGCAAATGGAAGAGTAGTAGAAAGGGCATTAATGGATTATGTGTTGGTAACTAGAAGAATGTTTGGAAGATTGAAAGACGTGCACGTGTTTAGGGGTATGGCTAACGGTATGTCTGATCATTTTTTAGTGGAAGGAAAATTAGTTGTAGCAAAAGAGTGGGGGAATAGAGTAGGTGGATGTAAAAGGGAGGTAGTGAGGATTGAAGAGCTAATAAAACCGGGGGTAAGAAGTAAATATCAGGAAAGGTTGAAAATGGCATATGATGAGGTGGGAGTAAGAGAAACTGGTAATTTAGAGGAGGAATGGAAGTTAGTAAAAGAAAATTTTGTTGGGATTGCAAGTGATGTATGTGGCAAGAAGGTTGTTGGAGGCAGCATGAGGAAGGGCAGTGAATGGTGGAATGAAGGAGTGAAGGTGAAAGTGGAAGAGAAGAAGAGGGCTTTTGAAGAATGGCTGCAGAGTAATAGTATAGAGAAGTATGAAAAATATAGAGAGAAAAAGGTGGAAGTAAAGCGCAAGGTACGTGAGGCAAAGAGGGCAGCTGACCTGAGGTGGGGTCAGGGATTGGGTCAGTCATATGAAGAGAATAAGAAGAAGTTTTGGAAAGAAGTGAAGAGAGTAAGGAAGGCTGGCGCAAGAATTGAAGAGACAGTGAAAGATGGAAATGGAAGGTTGTTAAAAGGAGAGGAGGCAAGGAAAAGGTGGGCGGAATATTTTGAAAGTTTGCTGAATGTTGAGGATAATAGGGAGGCAAATATAACTGCTGTTCCAGGTGTTGAGGTGCCAGTGATGGGAGATGAGAATGAGAGAGAGATAACAATAGAGGAAGTGAGGAGAGCACTAGATGAAACGAGAGTAGGAAAAGCATCTGGTATGGACGGTGTGAAAGCTGAGATGTTGAAGGAAGGGGGTGTGACTGTACTTGAATGGTTGGTGAGATTGTTTAATATGTGTTTTGTGTTGTCAATGGTACCAGTAGATTGGGTTTGTGCATGTATTGTACCACTATATAAGGGTAAGGGAGATGTGCATGAGTGTTGTAATTCAAGAGGTATTAGTTTGTTGAGTGTAGTTGGAAAAGTGTATGGTAGAGTACTGATTAATAGGATTAAGGATAAAACAGAGAATGCAATCTTGGAAGTACAGGGTGGTTTTAGAAGAGGTAGGGGTTGTATGAATCAGATTTTTACAGTTAGGCAGATATGCGAGAAATATTTAGCAAAAGGTAAGGAGGTGTATGTTGCGTTTATGGATCTGGAGAAAGCATATGATAGAGTTGATAGGGAAGCAATGTGGGATGTGATGAGGTTATATGGAGTTGGTGGAAGGTTGTTGCAAGCAGTGAAAAGTTTATACAAAGGTAGTAAAGCATGTGTTAGAATAGGAAATGAAGTGAGTGATTGGTTTCCGGTGAGAGTGGGGCTGAGACAGGGATGTGTGATGTCGCCGTGGTTGTTTAACTTGTATGTTGATGGAGTGGTGAGAGAGGTGAATTCTCGAGTGCTTGGACGAGGATTAAAACTGGTAGGCGAGAATGACCATGAATGGGAGGTAAATCAGTTGCTGTTTGCGGATGATACTGTACTGGTAGCAGACACAGAAGAGAAGCTTGACCGACTAGTGACAGAATTTGGAAGGGTGTGTGAGAGAAGGAAGTTGAGAGTTAATGTGGGTAAGAGTAAGGTTATGAGATGTACGAGAAGGGAAGGTGGTGCAAGGTTGAATGTCATGTTGAATGGAGAGTTACTTGAGGAGGTGGATCAGTTTAAGTACTTGGGGTCTGTTGTTGCAGCAAATGGTGGAGTGGAAGCAGATGTACGTCAGAGAGTGAATGAAGGTTGCAAAGTTTTGGGGGCAGTTAAGGGAGTAGTAAAAAAAAAAAAAAAAAAAAAAAAAAAATAGAGGGTTGGGCATGAATGTAAAGAGAGTTCTATATGAGAAAGTGATTGTACCAACTGTGATGTATGGATCGGAGTCGTGGGGAATGAAAGTGATGGAGAGACAGAAATTGAATGTGTTTGAGATGAAGTGTCTGAGAAGTATGGCTGGTGTATCTCGAGTAGATAGGGTTAGGAACGAAGTGGTGAGAGAGAGAACGGGTGTAAGAAATGAGTTAGCGGCTAGAGTGGATATGAATGTGTTGAGGTGGTTTGGCCATGTTGAGAGAATGGAAAATGGTTGTCTGCTAAAGAAGGTGATGAATGCAAGAGTTGAGGGGAGAAGTACAAGAGGAAGGCCGAGGTTTGGGTGGATGGATGGTGTGAAGAAAGCTCTGGGTGATAGGAGGATAGATGTGAGAGAGGCAAGAGAGCGTGCTAGAAATAGGAATGAATGGCGAGCGATTGTGACGCAGTTCCAGTAGGCCCTGCTGCTTCCTCCGGGGCCTTAGATGACCGCGGAGGTAGCAGCAGTAGGGGAGTCAGCATTATGAAGCTTCATCTGTGGTGGAAATGTGGGAGGTTGGGCTGTGGCACCCTAGCAGTACCAGCTGAACTCGGTTGAGTCCCTGATTAGGCTGAAGGAACATAGAGAGTAGAGGTCCCCTTTTTGTTTTGTTTCATTGTTGGTGTCGGCTACCCCCCAAAATTGGGGGAAGTGCCTTGGTATATAGATAGAGATATATATATAACTGTGTATTTACGTCATCGCTCCATTTACATATGCAAAGTTGGAATTAGTAATTTCACATCAATAGTGGATAATCTACTTCAAATTATTGTCTAATAATTTAGAGAGAGAGAGAGAGAGAGAGAGAGAGAGAGAGAGAGAGAGAGAGAGAGAGAGAGAGAGAGAGAGAGAGAGAGAGAGAGAGAGAGACCTTGGAACGAAGAATAAGGAAATTAAGATTTGACGTTGTATCTTTGCTGGTCAATTAGATTTGCGAACTCATTATCGAAAACTGATTCGTGTCTGGCTTGATGCTGACTCGACTCTGTCATTTAAAGATCGCGCATGAATGGCAGAGGCAAAGAATATTGGCAGTGGCCTGGAGACTGACCATATATACATGATTAGCGCCCAAGCCCCCTTTCCACCCAATCTAGGACCAAGGAGGGCCAGGCAACGGCTGCTGATGACTCGCATGGTATATATTTGGCTCCTCTATACCCCCCTTCACAAAGATGGTGAGGTGTTGCAGACACTACAAGAAACTATCGAGCTTGAACGTGGCCCGAACGCCAGTCCAGGAGATTGTCAATCAAGGACGTTTCTAATGAGCTACCATAACCCTTGGAACGGACCAGTATGTAATTGCTTGAATTATCTTGTAATTGAGAGAGAGAGAGAGAGAGAGAGAGAGAGAGAGAGAGAGAGAGAGAGAGAGAGAGAGAGAGAGAGAGAGAATGTCATCAAAGCAGTTAAGAGAGCAATTTCCCTCAAGAGTTCCGAACTAATAATATTGTTTCCATGTGGTTTGAAAAGGTCAACCAAATTTGAAGTTGCTGAAAGAATGAGATAGAGATATTTTAAACAATTAAGACTCCATTGATTGATAACATATTTATTTTCTGTCTTCTTAGACGGAATGTGAAAGGTGTAAATTGTGTAAATCAATGGCAGTTCACACATTTTCTCTATCGCTGATGAAAGCTTTGTATTTATTCATACGGTATGGACAATCGAGTCTGATATGTATCCGATGCGACAAACTATGTTTTCCTCTGTTGAAGTATTTCTTGGATCAATTTATGTTTTGAATTGATGCAATCAAAAGTAACGGAAATGTATTGAAATGTTAGTTTCATAAATGTTCTTTTCGGTGACGTATTATTTGTCCACTTTCTCAATCTTTGAGGAATTGAGTAAAAGACAACGATTTTCAACTTACAAAATTAGTAGAAATTTTCACACTATTGGCAAGCCGAATAATTTTGTGACATGGAGTTTTTGTGTAATTATTATTATTGTGAACGTGTGTGCTCGTAAATAAACTTGAAGTCTTTATTAAGGAAACGTTTGACTAAGCTAATGAAAAGAATGATCAGTTTTAGTACATTAATTCCCGAATTGCCTACATTCACAAAATGCTGTGTAGGATTTTATACATCATCCGATAATGATTTTTCGTTTTATTAGAATAAGTCTGAAACTTTGGTGGCGTATCACGACCCGGAATGACTCATTTGCATTGGCTTATGTGTTTGAAATTCCATCATGGATAAGCCAGAATTTCTTGACTGGGAACACGAATCCAATAGGAATTTGTGGGTGATGCTGGTTGAGCCTCTAGTTTAAAGTCAAAATAACACATGGGCGATTTTGCATTGCTGTGTTATTAAAAAAAGAAAAATGCTATAATGGTATCGTCACCTGGACTTAATACTTGTAGTGCTGTTATAATAATAATAATAATAATGATAATTATTATTATTATTATTATTATTATTATTATTATTATTATTGTTGTTATTATTATTAATGTTGTTGTTTTTGAAAGTTCTGCGACATTCTCATGGAACAATAGTTCATACACCAAGGAATAGAAAAGCAGAGTCAATCCTGTATTTTTCTATGTCTATTGTAGATAGGGACAGTCTCGTCGAGCCCACAAATAATGCGCAACTTCATATTTTTTTCAGGAGACTACACATAATAATGTGATTATCGTTGAATCTTGTGGAAGTTTATATATCAAATCTGGTCTAGTAAAATTGAAAGCAGAGAATATTCCTTATAGTAATGATGCTGATTATAATCATATAACTATGTGCGAGGGTTTGTGGTTATTATTACTTCAACTGTCTATATTTAAATTAAAATACTTGAAACTGTATATATCTTTTAACTGTGAAAGCTCTTTGGATTTATGATAGGATTCTAGTTAAAATACAGGTTCCATTTGCTTGGTCACGAGCCCCCTTCCCATCAATCTTCGTTCAGTTCCCATGAGAAATTTTGCTCGTAATGATGGGGATTGTATACTGTATTGCAGTGCAAAACTCTCTCTCTCTCTCTCTCTCTCTCTCTCTCTCTCTCTCTCTCTCTCTCTCTTAGATCTATTTGGGAATGCTTGTTGAGTTTGAGTGCAAGACTGCTGTTTTTTTATTCACATTTTAATGTAGTGTAGAGTACTGAATGTTCTTTCGGTATGATCTAAGTTCCATGAGATTATAGTATAAGTATGTTCGTGGTTTGACTTGCCTTTTTCAAATTTCAAATGATGTAATTGGTTCCCTTACCTTTTCCTTCGAATTGAATCAAGTATCTTTTCTCAAAATTTAATTCTACATATTTTACGTTTACAGAATGAATGGAACCTCTAAATTGTCTCATGTTCACTCCCCTTCAACCAGTAGGGAGTCTGGGGTCTTTCAGGCGTGTTTGGCGAAGAAACATTTAGCTATTATCAAGATTCACTGAGGCTATTGTAAAGGCTTTACTAATATGTATATATATATATATATATATATATATATAATAATAATAATAATAATAATAATAATAATAAAATATTTATATGCGCCTCAGTTTTCCAGGTGATTGATATATCCTTATATTGGATTATGAAAATATGTAGATTTACAAAATTCAATTAAACTGTCATACATATATTGATAAAACCTAAATAGATATTCTGTTTTAAAAGTCGATAAAGTTCTCATGGGATATTTTTTAACCTGTTCGTGATTTTTTTATTTTTGTTTTATTTTTTTTTTTGTTTTAGAGTTGATTTTAATAACAGATTTTTATTTGTTCTCTTAGAAGAAATATAAACTTTCCTATAGTTACGTATTTATGCTGTAAATATCTCATTCTAAGTTAATATTTTACGTTTTAAATACAACATTTTACATGACGGGCATTTTCTATTTTGATGATGATTTTATGGTAAATATAATTGGGGGAAATATATGTGAGAATGTATACTCCTGTGATTACCAATTCCTCCTGTTATTATTTGTAAGCGCGCACGAGCGCACTCTGAAGCTGAAAAGGATATGAAGGAAACAGCTCTTGGTCGGAGGGAAGGGAATTCCCGCTTCCTCGTTTCACGTGTCTCAACGAGGCTAAAGGAAATGCCTCTTGAACCTGGAGATAACTATGTTTATCAAAGGTAAACTTCGTCACAACTCGATAAAAGTTTCTTTAACAGTTTCATGGAGGAGTTCCATGGAAAATGCAAGGGAAATTTGTATTTGTTTTTAAACTTGCTGTTGTCTGGGATAGGAATGGCTTTTTGTTTGCTAATTTTGTACGTGCTTTGCAAGGGTTACACAGATTGATTTGACGTGTAGGAGAAATAAGTATACATGTCTCAACTGAAGACCTTAACTTTTTATATCTGTTTCTTACTGCTGGAATCTAGTCAAAGGTGTAGTTTTCCCAAACGGATTGAACAATGGTTCTTATTACTGAAAATTAAGCATTTCGTTTATTGGGTGTAATTTTTTTGTAGAATGTTTAATTTGTATTTTTCTGTATATCTACTCGTTATATATATTTCTTTAGGTTTAAATTTTGTATATAAAAAAAAAAGGGTTGATGAACAAGCAGTGGCAGTAGTATTGTTGGATATTCACTCATTCAAGATTGTTAAGGGGTAAAGCAATCAACGCTGTGGCAGTGTGAATGAGTGGGTGAACAATGCGTGATAGAACATCTTGAACCAGTTCCTGCAATAACGTTATTCAAGTAAGGAAAAGATAAATTGTGCGAGCTGGATGAAGGCCAACTAGTGTTTGAGTAACTCCGGATTGCAATAAAGAGATTTTCTTTTCCTCTCGTTCTTTCAGGCGAATTACCATAATTTCCTTCTGAGAACATGTAATTGGATATATGATGATATATCAGATATGTTGCTCCTTGATAAAGAAGCTTGTGTATAATATTCTAATTCGATGTTGCATTGTGTGATCAGAGAAGGGTTTCGAATGCTGTGGGTAAAGTTATCTTCGAGTGAAAGTACATTTAGACAGCTGTGGAAATTCTTTTCAGACGTTATTCTACGATTTATATTGAGTGCATTGTAAAATTAGGTCACAGTATTTGTACTTTGGTGTTAGAATATATCAATAAAAAAATCATATTTGAGAACATACTGTAGTTAGAATTACGAATGTTTTTTATCTAAAACCTCTTAATATTTATTGTTTCTCAGGAGTGACGAATGGGTATGATGCCATACAGTAAGGATTGTAGTCATCAGAGAAATGTTTTGATTGATTCGTAATGATGCTAATTTTATGTTTGCCGAATATGAATTATTATAAATTTATGTTGAAAGACTTTCACGAACTGCAGGGACGGCCTGCTCCGTGTGAAGAGTTAGTTGAGGTTGGTTGAATTGGGTTGGGTTGGCGTCGGTTTTGATGGTAAGTGGGTGGTGGGGGAGTGATGTGATGGTGGAAGGGTGAGTCACCGTGGAAGCCGGCTGCTGCTGGGCACGGACGGATCGGGTTATAATGACGCTTGCGCCAGGTCACTTCCACACCAAATGCCCTCCTCCTCCCCCTTTTTCCTCCTCCTCCTCCTCCTCCACCTCCTCCCTGTGGTGTTTCCCAACCCTTGCCCACTGTGCTGTTCAGTAACGGTCCAACATGACAGTCCAAGAATGCCCTTTAAATGTACTCACGTATGCACTTTCATGTGACTACACACGCAAATAGACCTTTTGGGTAACAGCTAGCTTTATGCCATCACCAGATCTTGCTCCCAGGGACAACTTGTAAAACGTCGTAGATAACTACCGTTAAGGTTTACTCTATGATTTTATGAAAGCCTAAAATGAAGCTTGTTATTTACTTTCATGATGCTCCCATGTTTTTATACAACACCACCACCACCAACAACAACGGCTAATATCGAGGATGATTTCTACATAAAATCGATGTTAGATATCGATTTAGAATCAGGACGCAGTCTCGTGGGAACTAGTCAGATCAAAAGTTGGTCAAATTCCTTTGCCTTGTTTGCCATTAGCCTTTGCATCTTGAATGATTACTGAATGTAGGTTGTGAACCCTGATTTGTCAGAATCTATACAGCGATGTATCATTTTACTGGTTTACCGTAAGGTCCTTTGATACTTATATCTGTGTGGGCTAAGTAGGGTGGAATCCCTTATATGGATTTCATTGCAGTTAAGAGAGATAACGAGGGTGCACGACTGGGTGCATTGGAGAGAGAGAGAGAGAGAGAGAGAGAGAGAGAGAGAGAGAGAGAGAGAGAGAGAGAATATGTGGGTCAAGCATTAGCCTCGGTGGCCCTCCCCTAAGTGTCAAGTAAGTGTACGATGTGGCCACTCCAGAAGTTATACTTCTTCAATTTTGTATTTTAAATGGTATAAGCTATTAACAAAGTATTGTTTTTTTTCAGTCAAATGATATGATGAATCCATTAATTCTTTTTCAATGTGTGCACACAAGACTCCACTTTGTTATCAGTGTCTCATTTTAGATAGGGTTTCTAGTTTAAAGACTATAAAGGTATGCGGGTATTTCTAATGACGGGTTGAGTGTTTCCTGTTATCGAGGTCATTTTTTCTTATCCGGTTTATGTGATGTTTTGTAGTGCCAGTACATCGTTTTGGATGTTGCCTCTTGTAAAAGTGAAATGGGCATTCCTTCTTTCCGGGCTGTTTCTAGTTTGCCCGATGAAAGCATCTCTGAGCCTCACCTTTTATGCTTCAGTGATTCCATGGACGTTTCCCTGTGATGCAAGGTTTCTATAAATATATAAGACTAATGGTTGAAATTAAAATGTAATGGTGTGATTAGTGGTTTCCTCATTATCCTCGCCCAATATGCGTTTATGCCGGGGAAATCCTACTATTTGGACATACGAAAGACTTGCCTACGGTTTGGAATTCATCAAAATTTATTAATTCAAAATCTAAATGTGGAAATTGACAATGGACGGCATTGACACTGACGACATAGATGAAGGAATGAAGACAATTCCATGATAATGATAGTGTATTGTCATTCACATGTTGTATCTCCCCCTCTGTCGAATGTACAACAGCCATCCCCGCACAGGCAACGCATACTAATGAAAAGCAAAGGTGAGTAAAACCTACCAGTTGGAAGTGAATAACTGTTTTCATTCGTTTGCAATGCATGATGGAAATTCTATAGACGTCTTTTCCTCTCTAGTGCGCGACTTCTTTTAGGTCGAATCAGATGTCGCTGATTTTTGGTGGATTTTGTAATGTTTCATTTGCTATAATTATCAACCATATCGATCCCTAAGCCCCTCACTAAGAGCTAATTTAGTTTTTTCTCCATGAAAATTTGACCAGTTCCATTTTAATGAAGTCAACACATGCAATAGAAAATTGCACAGGAGATTACTGTTTTATTACTACCTGTAGGAAGGCTGGGTTAAGAATCCTGATCTACTTCAGATGTGATTGATTGGCAGTAGGTGCCTGCCACCGAGTTCCCTGACGTAGTGATTCATGGCCTCAACAGAGGTTACCTGTTAACTTTGAATAGATGCTTGTAACAGCAAGAAACTACTTACTAACTTGAATTAATCTCTCTCTCTCTCTCTCTCTCTCTCTCTCTCTCTCTCTCTCTCTCTCTCTCTCTCTCTTGAAGTTTGAATCTCCATTTTACTAGGTCAGTCAATTTTTTATTTCTGCCGTGATGCTATATGCAGAACCATCGTTACGTTTTTTATGATCTCACGTTTAGGATTTCATCTTCTTAAAATTGCACCGCTATCAATAGAATTTTGATTGGTGTGTTATTGTCTATCATTCTGTTTATTGAAACGCGGAAGTGTCTGATTGCTTTATTTCTTGTTGAATTGAATTTTTTTTATTATATTGGTTTGTATATGATTTTTTATAATTTTAGTTTGGTATCCACGTTTTATTTGTTCAACATAAATATTTTTCATGTACATTACATGTATGTGTCATTTAAAAAGCTTATTCTTTACAATTGGTGATATTTTTCAGTTGGTTTCCCCGTTATTCTAATCGTGAGTGCAATATTTTATTAATGTTTTCGATGGGGGTTGGATTGAAATTGTGTAAGGGGGGGGGGGGGGTAGTTATGGAGGGGTATGGTATCATAGGTCGACGTGTGTGGAGCGGATATGGAAAAGAACTTGACCAGTCGAGTGGAAGCGTAACGGGATTTTAGAAACCCAGAAATATGTGCCGTTGCTTTCATTCATTATCTTTGCTTAACAATAGGAATCAACGATTTATTAGATGTTTGATTAAGCAAATATGGCTGTACAGTTATGAAAATCATGTTTCAGATTTTGGTGCTTGGTCATTAGAGTTCCGTTTTCTACAGTTTGCATGAATAGGGGTTGCTACTTTCATTTCTTCTCGGTGAAGAATCGTGTCTTTGATAACTTTTGTCTTTTTCTGAACAAATAATCTTTCTTTCCAGAAGAAAGTAAATGAAATGTAAAACTATACAGCTGCTAAACCTTTTCTGTATAAGCCTCCATCTTCTAGGGTGAATTATTGCAATTACGTATCAATCCCCATTCTTATTAAAAGTCTCATCAATAACCCACCACTTTCCAGTTCGTTACTTGTTTTGTTCTTTTCCAAGGCCCTCCAGTTTGATGTATACCTCAGTATGATAACCAATCATCTTCTATGCTCTTTATAAGGCCAATCCATCTCAAATAGTCTAATGTATAGTTTAATGTAAATATTTTACCATATCTTTGTCGTATCTATCTCTAAATTTATCGATTTTAATTATTTGTTTGGCCAGCTCTGTAAGAATCGAGCTAAACTAATTGAACTGGTAAATCCCCTCAATTTCAAGTAATAATGATTTGCTTTTCATAAACTAAGTATTATGTATACTGTACAGTTCATCCAAGAGAGTTTGGTCTTTTCTTTTAGTCAACAATCGAATTTCTGGGTCATAGATTTATGAGTCCTCTCATACATTACAATCTGTTATTAAAATTATCATTTTAATTTACGAAGGATATGTCTTAGCTATTGTAATGACCAAGCGTGGTTCAATGTTGCATTCTGTCTGTCGGCTTTCACTATCCTTCTCAAGCAGGAGGATAGTATTTGCACTATAGGCATCACTTTGCATCGTGTCTTCGTTCCCTAGTTGCACCCATTTTAATTTTTTTGCTTTCGGCTTTACGTTTGCTCCACTTTTTTTTTTTTGTCCTGCTTCTTGGAACTATTACTTCACAGTGCATCTGATAAGTTTTCCTCTAGTTACACCCAAATATCTTTAAGTCTACATTGGGTTGGATGGGTCCCTACTTGTCCAAGACTTAACTGGACTGCTGGCCAGCTTTCTTGAAATCAGTTAGTACATGTGAAAGCACTATTTTGAAAAGGTGCAGAAAGTATGTGTATTTTTAAAGAAAAACTTACCGTTGTTTGACCTGTCAATGCTCTCACCTATTCTATTACATGGTCAATTTACTTTAATGTTTTGATTCCGAATATCACTCAATAAATGCTGCGTCATCTGTAAACATAATTATTAGCTCCATAATCATGTCACATCATCATTGATATCTCACAAAGTTAGGCATTCATCTCCTATTCTTCCTCCATGTTCTTTTAATGCATTATCCATATGTATAAAGTATGATAAACCCAGAAATATTACACATGTCAGTCAAGTAATATATACGTCTACATACTTTTTACATGAATCACACATTTCAATTAACACTAATCCTAACAATTGCATTTTGCTCTACATGAGCAGCACTACGTTACATCTTTGTCATATCGCTCATTCATGTTACTACGTTTTCTTTACATCTTCACGTTTATTGATGAACCTTTTCCCTTGGGGAAATTAAAAAACATGATTCTGATACACCATTCCTTGCTTTAGCACGTAATGCTCCTTCGCTGTGGAATTTCCTGCCATCCACATCAAATCCTTTATATATAACTTCGTATAGAAAAATTGTCATGCATCTTTAATTCTAACGGGACGTCCAGTGCCTGCATTTTCTAGTTGTGCTTCTTTTTTTATCTTATTAACAACCCCATAAGATACCTCCCTTATTGATTAAAACTTATTTTCTTCTGAAATATCTCATTGTGTGGTTATGCATGTGTAGAATGGTTTAACCTCTCTTGGGTAGGAGATTGCCATACTGAAACATGGCGTGTCGATTCTATTATTATTTGTAATTGTTATTGAAATTATTGTCGTCAGACTGAGTTAGACTTCCCCCCTGTAATTTAAACATGTTCGTTGGTTATTGGTATTTAGAAAAAAGGGAAACAATTCCATAGCACGAATAGCATCCCGTTATCTATAGTATTTTAATTAGTTTGGGTATAAAAATCGAACACCAGTTCTGCAATTCAGGAAAATTAGATGAACAAAGGTTTACTGTTTGGATGGAAAGCGAATAAACATGGAGTCAAACCCTCCGATTTTGTAGCCGTACAAAATTTTATAGTATTTATACTTATTACTTAAGAGTTTTGCGCGACAAGGGAGAAGATGAAAGGTTTGGTTTATTGTATTAGATACTACTGTAGGTTTTTTCTGCTACATATACGATGGAAAATTTGTGTTTGTGATTAATAGTTAGGAATTGGTCATACCAACGTTGCCCATAGTTTGGCCATTGTTTTTAAAGCTTGTTTTGTCATTGTTTTAGATATCTCTGCTAACTTTATGGCAGCTCGCTGTCATTCTATTTTTGCGAGTTGACCATTTTGGACCTTCAGGGAGAATGACCCTAAGGTCTTTGTCTTGGTATATGTTTTGATAACATTTCCATCTGGGCCAAGACAATAGACGAATGGATATCTCTCACCATGCTTTTTCAGAGCTGTTAATGTTAAAGATCCCCCCCTCCCCATTTCTAATGCTTAGATAGTGTTAATAGTTTTCTTGAGAATCTGATGTTTCTGAGGCTCTAGAATCGTCAATGAAATTAAATTTTAATGTTATTACTAGAAATGAGTTTTGGTGGTTATTGCCTCATTAGAATACTGAAGAAAACCGGACCCTGGGAACTCACGATATGATTTGCATTGGGTTGAATATCACAGTAGTAGCTGGTACTCGAATCATATGGTTTGAGGTGAAATTTTATTCTAGCTCCTAGTGGTTCACCTATGTGTTTCGTTGAGCATATTGCAAAATTACAGATTACCTACTGCATATCAAACGCCAATGATACCTACTGCATATCAAACGCCAATGATACCTACTGCATATCAAACGCCAATGATGTCAAGGTAGTGTTGATTTTTCCTTCCAGAATCTTAACATTGTGAGTGTGGAAGAGAAAGAGGACACTAGAGAAAAAAGAAAACATATAGTTGCACTATTTCCAGTCGAAGTGTGACTTTATAATTTCTTCAACGATTTAAGATAAGAATAGTTAAAAAATGCAGGGACAACGTGAGAGGATTTAAAAGGAATTATAATTATGATTTTTTTTTATGGAAGACTGGTGTTTACTTGTCAGTCATAAATGTTTTTTAAATGGTACTCATTTCAAGCAAATGAAGTTCAAATTGAAAGAAATGTACGTCAAGTAATTAGCATCTGAATAGTCTAGCCTCGGCAGTGTTCCGTTAGGTCAGTTGGTGGAATAAAAAAAAATGAAAAAACCGCCCCAAGGAAAGATCGGTAAGATGCTCGTGTAACTGTTTTGTACAGTGGATTTGGTTGCTTAATGATGATATTGATGTGGAAATTGAATACAAATAGGATTAGGTTTTTAACAATGAAACTGATGTTTCTATGGGCCTCATAATTTTGTCTGTAAATGTTTTAATTTTACAGCTTACGAAGTTATTGTTTAGAAAGGTTGGCTTTATGTGATAACATTGACTCTCACGAGGAAGCTCATAAGTGTAAGTTTCCTTCCTGAAGCTTAAAGAATAAAGAGGAACTACTATGGATGATATTTGAAACCTTAATGAACTTTGCCCTGCCCATTAGAAATAGGAGTTCAGATATTGCGTCTTTGGGAAGTATTAAGGAATAGCGCGAATGAGAGGGAAAGGAAGAAATAAGAATTACCGAAGTATTTGGTTACAATTGCCTTCTTTACTTCGAGAACACAAATGTAATTTACCTGTTTAAAAACATCTGCACAGTCAACATCAGTACTCCCACCAGTGGTATATTGGTGGCATTTATTAACTTCCAAACTATTGCTCAGAGGTCTTTGTCTACGATATACCTCGTCTGTTAATAAAGGAAACACTCTACTTGCCACCTAGGAAGAACAAAATAGAACGCACGACCACCACAGTAATTGAATTTGGGGTTGCACACCAGTCACTCTTGAACCAAGAGTTTGTCATAGATGAAGATAGGCAAGTGGTGAGTTTTATTTCCTTCATCCCATTTTTTGTTGTCCGAACTAAGTTAATTGGGAGACCCTTAAACTTACGACGAGAGATTCTCTCTCTCTCTCTCTCTCTCTCTCTCTCTCTCTCTCTGTCTCTCTCTCTCTCTCTCTCTCATACGTGCCTTGACCAGCCGGATGCCTTATACTGACCAACAGTAGCAATCTATGACTTGTATAAATTTACTGCGTTGTACCCTGACTCGTTGCCAAATGTGGTGTTTAATATAGACCTAATTGTAAAGTTCAGATTTATCACTTAATTCTTGGCGTCTTTATTTGGAATATTTTTTTAATGTTACAGACGCGGATAATTATTCTAGTTCGTGAATGTTATTTCTTAGGTTCATTTTAATATTAGATCAGTTTTTATTTATAGCAATATCCTTGACGTGTAATATCTTTCATGATTTATATAAAATTATATTTGGGCCGGGATTTCTGCTCTGTATTGTTGTTTGTCTTAGTATTAGGTATCAATTCCTCATAATTCATTATCTATAGTGTATTGCATATGGTTTTATCGGCACTTATATTAGTGTAAGGTCAATTCCAGGTAGTTTTTTATACCTTTGCCAAAATCTTTTCTTTCCCTTGACTTTAGCCTGACTATTGTACTGGGTTGTTAATCGAACTTCTTGGGTAGCTGTTAACTTGCAATGAGGGCAATGGGACAAGCATCCTCTTTCCCAAAAACTCCGAGAATTGGTGTTTACACATAGGGTTTTATTTACACACATATATATATATATATATATACATATATATATGTATATATATATATATATATATATATATATATATATATATATATGTATGTATATATATATATATATGTATATATATATATATATATATTTATATATATATATATATATATATATTATTGCACCCACATCATCATTAAATATAATAGGGCGGTGCGTTAGCTATGAGTTGAACCTTTAACAAGAAATATATTCAATATTGCATACTTAGTAAAAAAAGTTTTTTTTCCTTCCTTGTAGAGTTTTATAGCATGAGACCTCTTTCTTAGATTCTATTGAAATATTTAAATTCATTCCTATGAGTGTTATATTTTGGTCTGATTTTCCATCTGAAACTGTAAAACTGCGAAGTCGGTCCACTTTCCTTTAGAAGAACGAAGTTTTTTTTTTTTTATTTTTTTTTTTATTATTGCCCATAGAATGCCACGTCTGTCACTTTCTTTTCCATTTACTAATTAGGGCCATATGATTTGGGTCTCTACGAACAAAATGTGTTTCGTAAACGAATTATCTTGAATGAATAAAAACAAGATAACTGGTAAATGTAAACGTATTTTGGAGCATTAGGAATAAAATTTTAATTTCCATAGATTTTTTTATATTCGATACATTTTCAAGCGATGTTTCTTGAGAATGAAAGTAACGAAAAGATTGGGTAACAGACTGTGTGCGCGCGCGCGCGCGTGTGTGTGTATTTATATATATACAGTGTGGATATTTATCAAGCAATTTATATTGGGTATAAGTTATTCTATATATAGTTATTTTGGTATATATGAGTACGGTTTGCTCTAAATCTTATAACTGTGTATTTAGAGAGATTGATCATGTTACCATTGTTCGAGGACGAAGTGCTTTTAAACGAAGAACACTGATCATCAAAGTAGATAATGTTCGTAATTTGCAAGTTCAAAGCCTTCAAGGTTTTGTACTGCTAAGGTCTGAACTAAGACCTGAAAAAATGTTATAGGCCCTCTAAGGGTTTTTTTCCCGTGGTATTTTGTTTTTCAATACGTAAACGGTCAGTCGTTAGATTGCAAGGCAAGGTCTAAGTATGTTGCAAGGTATAGTAACTTGTAGGTAATTATTGTTGGTAGCTGAACTACTACTGAGTATCAGCCTACATATTGGCTAGGTATATCGATATTAATTTATTTATATATTAAACTCACAAGTAAAAGAGCAAAGTTGATTTACCATTCTGCATGCTCTCTCTCTCTCTCTCTCTCTCTCTCTCTCTCTGCAGGTGGTAGGGTATGTCTTGCAATATAATTTTGTTGCGATCACAGCGAAGAAATCAACCTAGATTATAATTTTCTCAGGTTTCTATTGTTTTGTGATCTTAAATCACAAGGTCACCATAAGATTTTAAGAAATATTTTAGTTGAACACAAAACCTGTATTGAAAGGAGATAACGTGTTTATCTAATTTATAAAACTGCTATTAGTTTTAAATGAAATTTTATACGCCTAGAACGTCAATGTAAAGCAACATGATGACAGAAAATATTTTTGAACTATTAAATGCATAACTGTCATGCAAACGTTTTGGCGGGTGGGGGTTATAGATAAGGTGTTGCAGAAAATTACAATTTATATAACAAACAAAAAATTTTATATTTATAAATCTATCATTCTTAGAGGCTACGTTCATGGACGTTCATCTTCTAGTTGAAGAGCTTCAATTACCCTTCTTTCTATTAGTAAATTCCTTTCTTTAGAACAGGTTGACATATAAGCCTAGTTCTATAGTTCATTATGACTAAGCTATTTTAACGTTGTTACTAGTCTTAAAATATTCTATATCTTTTATTCATTACTTATATATAGTTTATTGGTTATTCCTTTCTTCACTGTGCTGTTTTCCCTGTTGGGTTCATGGTGCTTGTAGCATTCGGATTTTCCAACCAGAGTTGTAGTTTGGCTAATGATGATAATAATAATAATAATAATAATAATAATAATAATAATAATAATAGTAATAATAATTTTAATGTTGGTGAAGGAAATAGCTCATATGTTGCTATTTTGTCTTGGCCAAATTGCTTTTTGTCCTTTTCGTTTCATATGTTCCCTTTGGTCTTCTCCCCTTCGCTCTCCAACTTCTTTAATTTGCGTCATCTCATTCAAGTATGAAGACTTGTTATAAAAGTATAGAAATAGATCGTTGATAGTATTAAACTTAAATTTAGATTGATAGTAGCAACAGCATAGTTACAACAGCGATTTAATAATAAAAGTAACAACAAATATTAACTGGGTTTGTCCAATGTAATAATAGCCTTTGGATCATATCTTTTCAGTGTCTAGGGTGATAACTTAATTGAAGGTATATGGCCAAATCTCCTTACACCTGATCATTTACAGTTTTTATCTATGCAACGTCTGTGGTATGTCTTGATCAAAAGAAATGTTTGAAATATAATTTCTATTGTTTTTTTTTTTCTAATGTAGGTAATTTACTAACAATTTAACGTTAAATTCTTGATAAGAAAAGTGATTTGATCCTTTGATCCACTAAACTGACAATAAATATCATTGATTCAAAAGTAGAATATTTTAAATCAGAAGACGGGTTCATGTATTTTTACTAATTTATTTTGTATCAATTCATGTCCCCGTTCTATATTCCTCATGACCTGATTTTTTCAGTTTGATTAGGGTATACTCTAGAGGTTTTCGATGGTGTGTAATCGGCGAAAATACATCGAGTAAATGAATATGTTGACCACCAGTTGGGCAACTGAAAAGTTCTTGACATAAAATGTTATATATAGTTACACACACGTTTTCCTTTGGAATGTAGTATTCAAACAGGCGTTGTCCATCTCTCCGAATTATGGTGATCGCTGAAATCACTGATAATTTTAGTCTCATATCCCTGAAACATGAAGCAATAAGTCTGTGGTCATCACGGATGCCACCGGAAACTAGGTCTGGCGTTCTTTTTCTAAGTAGCGTCCAAGGACGTAAGGAGCAAGATCATAGGTTGTGCAAAGGTGTCATTTACATTTTTTTTTCTCACATTGCCAAATGGCCTCAATTTTCCCTTATTGTAATATCGTGTGAACATGAAAATCACGAGTGGCTGTTGTGTTTTCTCCTTTAGAAGCGTTTATTTGTTCCTTCGGTCTGCAATTCCATTGCTGTTTATTAAGAATAAGTCCTATTGTCTATCCAAATGAACAATTTTGCTGTTGGGAATTAAACGATTTCGTTGAATTCTATGCATATTTTGTTAAATAATATTTGTGTATATTACGCTTGCTCTTTGGTAGAATTATACTCAATATAAGTTGTAACTCGGGGTCATTTCTGAATAACTAGGTTTCCTACTGGCTATACAACACGTTTTGTTTTAGTGATTTTTCATATGTTCTATTTTCAATTCTTAGTTATTTTTTGACATTTATTTGCTTGTAAACTGTGAAAATACTCGCAGTTAACTCATGACTGGGCATATCCAGTATAAATGCTATAACATTCGTTGCATCTGGTATCTGAATTCAGGGTTTCCTTTTCGTTTTTTATTGACAGACCTGGTAATCTGTTCCGCATTATATGTGCCCAGCAGTTTGCTCTGTTTCTCTGTAATAAAATTCTGAAAGCCTACGGCAGTCAATTGCCTTCTCCGTAATGTCATATGAAGTAACCCATTGCTGATGTGACCCTGTGACAGCACTCGCTGTTTAGTTTTCGGTTGACAGATTTTATGAGATCTGTGTTCTCCAATTCAGGTTTGTCTCGAGAATGAAAGAGGTGTTGCTGGCAGATGCAGAATATTAAAACTGGTGCTTTATTACTGGTTTTAAACCTCAATCTATTTACTCTTAGGGAGGGCATTTTAGTTCTTTCTATTTAGATTATTATTGCAAGTTTTTAATATATATATATATATATATATATGTATATATATATACACATACATACAATTTCTAGTGTTCCTTAGAGAAACACCTTGCTATAAGAGGCAGAAATATGTGTATTTATGAAAAATAATTCTATTCCAATATTAAAAAAAACATTGGTCTGATTGCGGGAAAATTCACACACACACACACACACACACACATATATATATATATATGTGTGTGTGTGTGTGTGTGTGAATATATATATATATATATATATATTGTGTGTGTAGATATGTCATTGTATGATTCAAGTTTTACATATCCTCTACTTGGAATGAGAACAAATAAATGAAATTGCTGTGAATTGAAGTTTGGGACAATTTATATTGATAATTTTTATTCTTCCTCCCAAGTATGTTTGTTAATAATTCATTTCTCCCAGAAATAGACTTTAATACAGATAAATGCGTAAAAATTTTTGGTAATGTTTTAATACAAACTAGTTTTTATAGTAAATCAAAGAACAACCATCATTATTAAGAAAACTGGTTTCTGATTTAATTGTTATACAATATCAGTTTAACCAAGTGAAAATTAGTTAGAAGGAATATAACAAAATGTCCAGTTTCAAATCTTTATTTGGGTTTTTTTGAAGTTAGAAGATTGTTTTTATATATTTTGGAAAAGATGATGACTTACTGACATGTTTTCGTTAGTATTTCTCTCTCTCTCTCTCTCTCTCTCTCTCTCTCTCTCTCGTGTTTCCTATCATCAACATTATAAGCACATTGGATACAGCCTCCTTAATTTTCCATGCACAGCAGCTAGTATACCTCTGAAATAATTAAGTCCCAACTCACGTCATGTGTAAAGGTCACGAGGTCGTGTGTTACGTACTCCAGTGTGGCTCGCAGTTGTTTGCTTTCGTAGCTCGTCGGAATTACGTAAAGAATACTAATACATGATCCCCGTGTTCTTTGGCTTCACGCATATGTATGCATCGAGAAATGTTCGAAAATTATTATGAGATCGTGTATTCGCTTTTGTAAGTCAAGGCTTCGGTCGATAAAGAGCAGAGAGGCTCTTTGGAGAAAGAGGGGAGTTCCTTTAAAAAGTCCACCGAGGAGATGCAGGAGATGAAAGGAATTTGATATGGAGATGATTCTAGTGTTTCCCTTTGTAGGTAGCTGTGTGTGAAAGTGGGGACGTTCAATGAATGTGAAGGAGACAACCCGTGGGATTAGATTTGCATGTTCCTGAAAGCGTCGGAGGCTGTAAAAGAACTGCATTCTTTTGTTCTTGGATATTCACCGCAAATTGTTGTTTATTATAGGTAGCATGTTGCCTTATCCTAGATTTTGCTAAAGAAAGAAGTGGATAATGTACAAAAGATTTGTGATTTTTCATTAGATTTTGTGGGTTTAGGTGTATTATTTGAATTATATGGAAGTTTACCAGAGTGATAATGGAACATTGTAGTTCTTTTTCTTGGTCAGTGACCAACGTCAACAATAACTAAAATATGAGTTTCAGAAAAAGATTATTAAAGCGAAATTCAATGTTGAATCTCTCGCCTTCTCTTTGTGGTCCTTTGGGTGTGTACTTAATGCAGATGAACAGGCCGAGAAAGACCCCACTTCATGTTCAATAAACCAACGTATTGTCTTCCCAAAGTAAGAAGTAATCGAAGCAAAGGTGTTCCTATTGTATTTTGACAATTAGTAATTTTACACATTAAATTAACCACTTAATTTATGGGCTAACTCTATTCGATAATTCACTAATCTCTAATATAGGCCTACTTTAATTTGGAAGTATACGTGAACTAAATTTGAACTAATGATGCCATGTTTGCTTAATGTAAAATCAGTTTGTGTGATTACCAAGATATATGTCGGAAATTTAAAGATTAATATTATCTTATCTAGCATGTATCATGTTAATTAGACCACCTGAGTGATAAGTAGGTAACATTAATACGGGGTAGAAACCATTTTTGTAAGTGACTATTCCTAATCGCATGTTTTTGGTATTTGAACACGAACTTTTATATGGGGACCTTTGCATAAATGTTAGAGAGTTATTGGAGGGGGGAAAATCAAAATTCAATCACAGTTTTTACACGGAAAATATATTTTTTATGGCTTTATAGCCAGGATAGACGAAGAATGTAACTCATTTTTATGTAATGAACTTCGATCTTTAGTGTTAGCGTAGTTTCTGGAGGGGGCGTCGATACTGTCAAGATATTTATAGAGATTTTTCTAAGACTCCTTATGGGAGAAAGGAACAGGTTGTAAGTGGCTGTGATTAATGGGATGTAGCGATAAGGATGATGAATGCGTGTTCATAATGTGTGATTATCATGCCGCTAACCAATAGAAAATGTCAAGGTGATATCACTGATGAATATGATGTAAAAAGTTATTAATGCTGCCATCTGTTTTATGTTATGCGATTTCCTCTACGCGTTTGAGAAAATTATTTCGCTTTTGTGCTCTGTTCCAGGAATTTTTGCAGTTCAGCACTCTCTCTCTCTCTCTCTCTCTCTCTCTCTCTCGCTCTCTCTCTCTCTCTCTCTCTCTCTCTCTCTCGCTCTCTCTCTCTCTCTCTCTCTCTCTCTCTCGTGTCCTATCTTATTTTTGTACCAGTTAACGTGAAAGTTCAATTTGCTGGCAGAAATGGAATCCATGCAGAAAAGGGATGGCAATGCACAAGTAGAGTTTGTAGGATTTTCTGTGCATGCAGCAGCTCTTCTGGGATGGAAATTCGAGAGAAATGTTTGGTGGTAGTTTTATAAATTGTATAAATAAAGCGATTATTACTTTTACTTATTTACTCATTCACATTAACAACGTATATTCAAGGGGGTTTTAGGTTTCTCCTTGTAAACTGTACGTAAGTATTAAAAATAAAAGCAAAGCCAAATATTAGAGAAAGGGTGGATAAAATGAAATGTTCAAAACCTCCTCTGCGTTCAGACTTTTAAGAATTCTACAAAAAAAAAAATCCTTGAAGCAATGATTTTTGGAAAAATAGAATGAAAAAAAAGACTGAAATTTAGATTTCGTGTCTGAAAGAAGTAATAAGTAATAAAAGTAACTATTGAAAAAGTGAGACGTTTATTGGAATTTATTTATATAAAACTCATTATGCTTAGATATCATTCTCATTGCTTTTTTAAAATTAATAAAATTTTATTTGGAAAATGAATACGTGGTTAATAGAAATTAAATTACAACACCCAAAATTGGACATAATGGCCTTTGAGGTATTATGTGAAGTCAATCTCAATTTTGATTCTTTTGTATTTCAAAAGAAGAGAGGGTGAATATTTCGAAGGAAAAAAAAAGAATTAAGCTATCCACATAAGATTATTTTTTAGTCTCGGCATAAAAGTTAGAAACTTTACTGGTAGAAATATAGACGGTATTTTAGTTCATAAATGCAGTATAGGCCGGTTTGACTAAAGTTCGGTTATTCAATCCTCAAAGCGTTTGGTTATGATGGTTTCGTGAAAGAATTGCAACATGCTCTTTGAGTTTGTTTTTGTTCATTGATACAGCAACCACACATTACACATTGCAAGCAATAGTTTTTGTAGTAGTCATCGTTGTGTGTTACGTATGTGTGTGTATATATATATATATATATATATACATATATATATATATATATATGGTGTGTGTATGTATGTATCTATATACATATACACTATATTACTCCGATTAAAACCTCTTGTGATGTAACAGGATGTACACGTCTAGTGTAATTAGTCTCTCTCTCTCTCTCTCTCTCTCTCTCTCTCACAGTGCTGCATTGCAGGATGTGCTGACTTTTCGTGCAGTTAAATATATAATACAAATTATTAATATATAGAATATTTTGATCAGTTCATGTCTGGCGTTGTAAAGGAAACTGTTAAACTATGTTATTTGTTTATTTTTGTATAAGGAAATTTATGAAACAGAAAGGTATACCATGAAAGGTATTCTCCAATATTACCTCTCCCACGGATCTATCGTAAATGATTTCCATTAAGGTCTTTCTTATCTGTGATATGCAAGCTAACAGCTGACATCTGATCTGCCAATAATGAGTCGCTGAACTGGATCATACATTCTTAGAATTAAATCTCTCTCTCTCTCTCTCTCTCTCTCTCTCTCTCTCTCTCTCTCTCCGTTCTTTTTTTTAACTTAGTTTACCTGATAATCTATTGTTAATGCAGATCTTGGGTGAAAATCTTTTAATTTCACAAAATGAGGTGAAGCTACTGTATCTGATTCTTTGTAATTAAAATACATCTCATAAAGTCTCTACAGGAGCAGGGTATTTGAAAATCTGCATTTGGTTTTCATCTCTATGATATCATTTTTAATTCATAAGATTGAAATATTCAGATTAGAAATAGGTTACAGCCCATTCAGGCAGACTGATTTGAATGGCGGTAATTCGTTACCCTATATTTTTCGAGTTAGGAACCTACGAAAAGAAAGAAACAAACAATTCAATAGAAAGATACAAGTAACTGTTGGGTAGCCGTTGAAAGGTCGAATGTAGCGAACGCTTGCATGTTGTTCGCCACTTTTTTAAGGTGTTCGCTTACCTGCAGGCGATCAGTTAGGCATGCTTACCTGCGGCTGTAACCCATTTTTAATTGTTCTTGGCTCTCTCTCTCTCTCTCTCTCTCTCTCTCTCTCTCTCTCTCTCTCTCGTTCAGCTTGTCATACGACTCCTCAGTCCTTATCAGTCCTGCCTCGTGATACCAGGCTGGTGACAAAAACACAAAGTCCTAAGAATGTGACAAGTTATTAATTTGGAAGTGATTAATATATTGTCAGTTAGTATACGACCAAGCTTAGAGTCCCAATTCTCGTTTGCATTTACTGTGACAATAAAGCTGCTGTTGTATCTGCACAGGGGTTTCATTCTTGGTTCGAATGTTAATAGATATGTATACATGTTGAAGTGAATACATTCATTGGGGAAAAGTGTTTATTGAGCACAGTTTTAATGAGATCATGCTCAAAATATGAAAGTCTATAATACAAACATTCATATCAATGTCTGTATATGAAAGCTTATGAAATAGTTTATTATTAAGCCTCTCGCTTTACAAAAAAATATTTTCAGGTTCAGGTAACAAGGTCCATGACTCCGTGCAACGGTATAAGTTTGAGTTAAAAAATGAACACTAGTTCTTGCTTTTTCCAGGATTTCAGATTGTGGCCTAATTAGCTCATGATTTATTTCAGCCTATCTATTTATATATTTTTTATATAAATATATATATATATATATATATGTGTGTGTGTGTGTATATATGTATGTGTGTGTGTATATATGTATGTATATGTACACATTATATATGCATATATATACAGTATGTGTGTGTATATATATATATATATATACATATACATATACATATACATATACATATATATATATATATATATATACATACTTACTGTATATATATATATATAAAATGTATGTATGTATGTATGTATATATGTTGGTAGGTAGGTAGGTATACTATGTGCATAATCTACCCCAAAACACAAATTTTGGACACAATCCTAAGTAAGACTTATCTTTGAGTAGAATCAATGTCCATGTCATAAGGCCAGAATTCCGTGTTAGAGGCGAGTGTTATCTTGACCCTCATACATCATGGGTGTGAAATGTTTCCTGTTCGACCTACAGTCTCAGTTGATGGATTAGTGAAGAAAGACAAAAAGTGATTGATTATTGAAAGTGAGAAGTACATTTTCTCGTCGCTGTCGGTTTTGTAGAACTTAGATTTTAATTCCTGCTGGATTGTTGTGTGAATTGTGAGTATAGAATAGTGAAGGACATAATATAGCATATCTTCTGAGAGTTTATACATTCAATTTGTTTACTCTGCGAGTAAAATATCAGATGCCTTGTTTATTATATGGGATGGTACTATCGTAGAAGCTATATGGAGGCTCATTAAAACAGACAGGTATTAATGTTTATGTAAATATCACTTAGCCAATTCTGAAATAAAGAAGGCAGTAATTATGGAGATTAACTTGAAATATCATCCATGCCCCCTTATGTTTATAAGTTTGGAACATTTATGAAGGTTATGATTTATACCGTCTGACATTTTGTAGAATCTTAGTCGAGATATTCGACTTTTCTAGTTGGTGTAGTAGCAAATCTTTGTACCTCAGAGCAATGTGGGTCAATGGAGTGTTAGATTAGAATAAATCGTGAATACATCGTGTTGGAGAGGATTTATTCTGAGGGAGAGCTGTTAGACAAACGTCCTCATGGGAGATTTATCCCCTCGGATTGTCGATAGTTGAAGCGGTTTTATCTTGTAAGGAAAAAAAGGGGTGTGGATGCTTATTTTGTTTTATTTTCTAGCGAATAGGTAAGATGGTTGAAAGAAGCATGATTGCTGTTCACTAGGTAACCATGGTAGGGAATAGTTTATAAAGATAAGTATTAGTAAGAAAAATGTAAAGTCTGGTCTAGCCATAATTTTATTTTGCTAAAGATATTTTTTTCTTACTTTGATCTTAATTTTAACACATTAAAATAATGATTGGGCACTATAATAACCTTGTGAATTGGCATACGGCATTAAGATCTGCATGAGAGGTGTTGGCTCTTTCCTCTTAATTAACTTCATTACAACTGGACGTGGGAAATAATGTCTTTTGGAGGCTTGTAAGCTGTGGCGATCACTATTGGTCCTTTGTATTTCTAATGTTATTTTTTAATGTTTTTAATTTTTTCTGCTAAAGGTCCATCATCCAAGTTTTACAGATATGTTATTATACCCAAACATTGTAACCCATTATTTGTCACATGTTTCATGCCTGTTATTACGTTGATGATATGGGGGAAAAAATAATCATGGTAAGGAAATGTTAATCATTAAATGTGAGACTATGGAAGATAAAATTACTTTTAATCTTTTGTAACTTGTTAAATACATTTGATATCCTTATCTATCTTGACAGATAATCCTCTGGCAAAAACTTGATGTTGTGTGTGTTGTTTCCATGCCATTATCTAACCATTAGATCTGACCCACCAAACGATATCTTGGACAATGTTAATGTTTGCAGAGATTCGCTGACCCTTTGTTAACTTTTATGGTTATCGTTACTCACTATATTTTGTTTATCGTATGTATCCTCGTCCTACCACAGAGAATGGTTTTGCAGGTGATGGATGGTTGATTTTCCGTCTGTAAGTTGTTTTGAGTTTAGGAGAAGAGAAGAGAAAAAAAGTATATGTAATGCCTTTCTCTCTCTCTCTCTCTCTCTCTCTCTCTCTCTCTCTCTCTCACACACACACAAATTCAGTAACTTTTCCTAATTTACTTTGTTTACTTTGGTGTTTTCGTTTTTCTTAGACTTTAAAGTTTATTGATGCACATAATTTTCAGGAACAAAGTTTTATGTGTTCCCCACTGCTAATGTCATGCGGTCTAGCAGAATTTAATTCGAATGACCTTGCCAAAGTCATGAAAACGTTACAATGGAAAATTGTCTCAATTCACTTTGTGACAGTCATTGCAGAATGTGTAATATTATTGTTTCCTGCGATATAATTTTGTAACAGATAATCGTCTTTTATGAACTATTTTAGTGTTCTTTGGAAATTGCATTCTTCGCTTAATCATGCGTGATTTGAAAATCAACATAGGTTAAATCAATTTAGTTATGCGAGTTTAAATACACGTAACCATCCTTTCCTTCGCTCTTAAGGTTCGCAATTACGTGTTACGAAATTTGTTGATTAGTTTTTTTAAGCAAACAAAGATCGCGAGTTCAAAGATAAGATCGTACACTTGGTTTGGGTCACCCCCGTTCTGACCTATGGTTCACAATTGTTTTTCGAGTCCCGCAACTCTAATGTACCCAGTCTTACCTTTGTTCTCATTCACCATCATAACCTTCACTTTCTCTCTCGCTATGGCACACATGCTTATAGCGCCTCATGATGTGTGTTCGTCTGGTCTTTTGTTGGTTTCTTGCTTTTGTTTGAGCAGTTTGCATCTTTGTTTTCCGATGGTTCAAGCTCTGAATATTCGACATCGTTTGTATTTTGTAACACGGCAAAGCTTGTGCAGGCTTATCGGCACGGAAAGTTGGACAGGTGGGTCCTGGTATGTACACGCGAGTGTAACCAGCAAAAGGAAAGGAACTTCCGTGAGAAACGTTCACTTTTCCTGGATTCTGGGCTACGTTCATGTGTGTGCGCCCGTTGAATGTCTTGTGTCGTGTACGTTAGAAATAAGGGTTGCATTTAAGGACCCAATTAACATGTATTTTTGTAGATTGGAAAATTTGCCCCGTTAAAATCACTTGCTATATGACTTGTTTTAATCACAATCTTAGAAGTAACCCTAATATAACCCTCTCTCTCTCTCTCTCTCTCTCTCTCTCTCTCTCTCTCTCTCCAACTAACAACATCCAGTCAAAGGTAATCCTAATTATGTCTTTTCCATCATGGAAATGTGGACGATTCAAGATGATTTGAGACAAATCTCATTAGATACTGAATGTTTGTCTTCAGCTATTTTGTGGCCTTTTCAGATAATAATATGTCTTCTTAACAGGTTCTAAAACCTGGCCTTGGCTTTTTCTTTATCACTTAAACTCCACCCAGTGTTTGTGTGTGTGTGTGTGTGTGTGAATGAAATGTTGAATAACTACTTACGGTACATTAAACTTTATCCAAGGAGTAGTTTAGTCATAAAATTCCGTTAAATGAATGTTAAAATATTTTCTTCAGTTATTTCAAGTTGGTGAATTTTTTTTTTATTTCAGTTTCAAAATTCGATGGATTTTTTTATAATATATATATATATATATATATATATATGTTTATATATTTATATATTTGTGCATCAAATAATTTTATCAAAAGATATTCTTAGTTCTGGAATACTTTCCAATGTGTAATATTTGCCTCCCCCATTATGATTTTTTCTTCTTTTTAATGCGAAGAGAGCAGACCATTACATAGCTCTCTTAGCATGACGATCCCATGAATAAATCTTAATTTCATAACCCAACCGCACATCACGCAATAAAACTAGAAAGTAGTTTCCTAATTTGAACATCGTATTTTGACTGAATGGCTTACCGTAATACATTATTCAGGTGGTTTCGTGAATAACTTGTGTACAGAAACTCAGATGTCAATGGAGATTACATCTTTAACCTTTGGCCTTTTTGACATAATTTTCGTATGGCGCGAGGTGCTTTGGTATCTTATAACAAAGCTCTTGAAGTAGTTTTGTACCTGTTTTGATCTTTACTTATTTGGCTTTATTTTTGGTGTTCGTAAACTACTCATGCATATTATATTTATATAAATAAATGCTACTCTCATTATATATATATATATATATATATATACACACACACATTACATTCATACATACACAAACACGTCTTTCTTGCTTTCAAATATTATATCAAGCTTCAAATCCACATCCATATTTGATTCACTTGTACCCAAAGAATAATTAGATGTAATAAAGGCACCTACCTGGACAGAATGCTTTCTTGATATTCAATAGAAGTAAACTACCTGCTTATCCATTGTTGTATCAGAGATCACCTATTGAATAAATCGATATAAAGGCATCGATTCATATAACATATATATATATATATATATAAATGCGTGTGTGTGTATATATGCAATTTATCTTTACGTAAGAGTTATTTTGAAGAAAAAATTACTCGATATTAAGAAATTACACACCCACACACACACACACACACATATATATATATATATATATATAGAGAGAGAGAGAGAGAGAGAGAGAGAGAGAGAGAGAGTATGTGTGTGTAATTAGTGAGTTAAATATAGTTATAGTTGCAGATGTCATACGGCTAATGTACGCGTGTATTTAATGAG
>NC_090728.1:89963772-89966272 GCF_036898095.1 Palaemon carinicauda
CCTTCATGTCATTGAGTGCGACTTCCTTGATATTAATTTGTTCGATACGACGCTTTTAGGCCTACAGGTCGCGATCAGGTAATGGTGGTATATTTTCCCGTTACTTAACAATGAAGTATTTATTGGTATTTTCTGCTCTCTTAAGGTTTACCGAACTCTTCTCTGTGTTACGGTATCGTATAGGTTCGAGAACTAGGGTATGTTTAAATATATATATATATACATATATATATATATATATATATATATATATATATATATATATAATATATATATTTTTTTTTTTTTTTTCTTTTTACTAAAACTTGAAACCAAGCCCTGAAAATTATATTTTTCGGCCTTATATATTTCGAATATGTGTATTGGTGGTGTTCCAATGGGGGATGAGACTATTGTTGGATTTATAATTTTTTAATAGTCGTAAATTTTTTACTTTTTCTTGCATCTTTTAAAAAGGGTTATACATTTATCAGGACTTAGACCAACTTTTGAAAGATATCTTGGCCCTTAAGGCACTTTGGATGACTTTAATATTTGTCGTGAGTCGCATTTTTTCCTAAGAAAGTATAAGAAATGTTTTTAAGAAGTGCACGTCATCCGTAAGAAACTTTAAACCCTTTGTTGGAGGTTTGAGGTTGTTTGGGATCCCACGATCCCTGCATATGAATCCTTTGTTCAGCCTTATAACGTTTTATATAGTCATAAAATGAGCATTATGTAATTGAAGTCAATTTTCAATTGTTAGAGGAAGAAATTTGGCCAAACCTTTTTATCAGTAACTTTCAATGCAGATAATATTCAGAGCGTCTGAGGGTCTTTTCTACTATTTGTTGGTCAGTAGTATCATACAGTGAATAAGTTACAAATACATACACACAAACACACTAGCTTTGATTGAAAACATATTAATAATTCTTTTTTTTTTTTCAAAAACTCTTGAATTAATGAAATTCGTGCAAGGATATCCAAAGCATCTTAGCCTTTTGACAAAATTATAATAAATAGTTTTCTTTTTAAGACAAGGTACTATATTTCCAAAGGATATTACTGTAGACAATGTTATTTACAAGTTCCCTTACATTTAAAGACATTGTTTATGAACTAGGTCACCGTAGAAAACCTTGTTGCTTTGTCATCAATCATAAGCTTTATTTCAAAGGGATGTGGGGAGACGTTATTGCTTGCTTCTTGGAAGTGCCATGTCTTTAGTTTTAATTATATATATATATATATATATATATATATATATATATATATATTATATATATATACACACATGTGTGTGTGTGCTGCGCGTGTTCATTTGCATCGGGCGTTACATATAGCTGGTCTTGTTTTCCACTTACGGCATTTTGCTCCTGGTTTTTATTCATATTCATTATTAATTTTATATATGGAAGAAGTTTCTCCCCAATAAAACTTAATTATATTGGAAAAAAGAAAACCAGGCAAGAAGAGAAAACTGAAACAGAATATTTAAACGAAATAACAAGATCAAGAAGCTAATATTGTAGCTGTATATGTAAAATATTCAATATTGGATAACAGTTGGGAAAAATATTAAGCCAAACAAGTACGGTTTCTGTGTTGGTTTTAGTGTGTTTCTTTTGAACTTGGAATGCGCCTCGTTTTAAATACAGACGTGACCATTTGTTGGTCAAGCTTGATGGATCATCCAGTTTCAGCTGACCACTTGTGGTTTGGCCAAAAAGAAGTAAAACGAAGAGATGTGAACGACCGCTCTGTTTCCTCTTCCTCCTGTTATGAGGGTCCGGTGGACTCGCTAACCTTTACGTGTATGCACTGGAAGAAGACAGTGATCATGAAGTCTCCGCATCATCATCTTTCTTCGCTTCCTACTGTCGAGGGATTCCTGTGGTGTCGGGAACCGGGAACATCACCCGACCAACCATCATATGTCAAGAGAGCGTCCTTCACGGTCATGGCTTCTTTTCTCTCAAAATATTTTTCAGGTGGAGAGAATGTTTGTATACAACCGCCCACGCGCTGGTTAACGCAAATTATATCTATCTATATGTGTTATACTGTATGAATATTGTGTGTTGTTTATGCAAAAACAGATTGTGTGTACTCTTCATTTCTTAATACGTAATAGCAGCTGCTTTCTTCAGAACTTTACCTGAATAGATTCTTTGATTTCCTTCACGTAGAGTGAGCATGAATGAGGAAGTTTGTTTTAGTGGTGATCGATTGCTTCCGTGGAAAGATTGTATAAAGTTAAGACTGTAAACTTTAAGAGGTGAATTGACTCTATTATACAAAGGAATAGTTGTCTGCTCCTGAATTAGGTATGAGAAGTGCCGACTTGTGGTAATAAGGGCGAGTGAACGTAGTGTTATTCTTAGAGTGACATAAGTTACGATATACCTTAGGTATGTTGGCTGGGCCATGAAAAGTTGCTGTCATCATTGGGTACACATCTGTGAAGACATCCTTATTATTATTATTAGCTTTTCACCTCTAGAGGAAGAGTTTTGAA